>NC_091741.1:88629873-88929873 GCF_043380555.1 Nothobranchius furzeri
ACTTTACCTCGTCCCTGCGGAGCAGCTCAGTCTTGAGGTAGACCCCCAGACAGAAGATGAAGGCCCCGCCCGTCACTGCCAGCCAGGACATCAGCCAGAGGCCCTGGGCCAGACGCACCCGCCTCTGCTGGTTGAACTTCATCTTCAGCAGCGTCATGGCTAAATGCAGCGCTCAAAGCGAAGACCAGAGAGGAATGAGAAAAGAGGGAGTTGTTTCTGGGAGATCCCGGAGAGAAAGGAAGGCTATCCAGATGTGGCCTGCTGCTGCGTGTAAAGAGTCAAAGGTGAGTGAGGGGACCTGTGATGTGGGCCGTGTTGTTAGGCGAGCTATAAGCAGGTTGAGCTCATCTAAGTTGGTCCAGGTGGAGAGGATAAGCAGGTAGATCCTTGAGTTGGACAAAGGACGCAGTCGACCTCAGAGGAGTTGGTTGCTGAAATCGTCCAGAAAAAGATTCGGTGCAATCTCAAACTGTTCCGCAGCAGAAGGAAAAACACGAGATAATATATGATTTAAGATAATATAGAGGAAACAGATAATCCTTCTCCCAGAAAGGATGGTTTTCCTCTTCAACCAGTAAGTCACACAGATGTTGTCCACTCTTTATAGAGAATCACTTCCTGCAGATGTGATGTGGTCTTCTGATGGTACACCTATGGGTCTCCGGTGCGGCGGCGCCCCCTAAACCACTGTAGCCATGGTTGGAGGACAAGACTGGCCAAAGTTGCGAGTTTGGAAGCGTAATCCTCCAACAGAGTCCCTGGGATCCTATTAAAGCCCAGGGGCCAATTGGAAAGCAGGCCACTGTTTGATCAGCAAACTTCTTCTGATGGACGCATGTTGTGGGCGGGACTGTTGAACATAATTTAACCAATGTCCTCACCTGCAGGGTGGACTCAGAATTAAAAGTTAAAGCTTCTTAAAACATGTTTTCTTTTTGTAAAATGCAAAAATATGATTTAAATACAAATTGCTTTCATTTAAAACCCCAAAACAAATTTTCTTTCTTGACTGATTTCCACCTAAACTAACTGGCAATCAGACCTAAATCCATCAGCAAAACCTGAAACAAAGAGAGTAACTTTCCCAGGAAGATCAGAGGGAGTGTGTTACACACGGTCGTATGGAGGCAGAGGGAAAGTGGTGAAAGGGTTATGCCTGCAGAGGATTATGAATGCAACAGGGAGGGTTTGACTGGCTGGATTAAACTGTTATTACGGGTGTTTGTGACAGCTCAGAGCTCTGCGAGGCAGAATCTCCGACAATAACTCCCACCGATCAGAAGTGTTGCACCATTAAAGTGAGACAGATTCAGAGATGGGTTTGAATCAAAGATGCTTTATTCATCAGAAAGTGTAGCACAGGTCAGACAGCTCTACATTCATCAGCCCGACTATAAACTGTGTTTACAACACAAACAGCTGCGGATCCCTGAATAGGCTGAAAATCAGGAATTGTTGCAGGTAAACAAGTTTATATAAAGCCTCCACCCGACCTGATGAGCTAAGGTTTAGGAGGAAACAGATCTGTTTAGTGTCATAATTCAAAAACACCACAGGCTAAACATTTGGGGGATTATGACCCAAAAAAAGTGTCAAATAAGGTGTCAATTGTTTTGATACAGAGCGACTAATTTTTTCCCAGCTATTTTTCATTAATTTCAAATGCTTATTAAATATTCATAAAAGATAGTGATGCATCATCTTTAAAATATACCACTTTTATTTGATTAGAAATTGTTTGCAAGTTCACATCTAAAAGGATCATTTACTTAGTAACAGACACAGTCAAAGAAAACTAATTACAGCACAGATTTTATTTTACCTAAATATATTATTATGTTATAAATAGATTTTAATGTATTTTAAACAGAGCTGTACATTTGTGTCCTAATAATCAGTTCAGACTTATTGCTTTGTTTTAAACTTTAAAAGGGGAAACAGAAGAAACTATGAAAGATTTTGTGAAATATTATTGTATGGCAAATTAAGGACAAATAAACAGTTTATAATTGTTACGACTTGAAGCAACATTCTGTCTGAAGTTAAAGCTTCACCACTACAAACTAAACATGTTTTCACACTGGCAACAAGGATGAGAAAAGTGGGATAAATTACCATGAAATTACCATGAAAATGCAACACTAATAACCTAAGCTGCACCCTGTCAACTCCAGGCATCATCACTTCAAGACAGGAACATTTTGTGTGTCAAGCACATTCAGTAATTAATAACATTTCATTAATTAGTATTAACAAACGTGTTTGCATGCACAGTATAATCAAAACTAAATACATACAGGAAATAATTCCAACTATATTAGAACTGAATGGATACAGGGAAATTTTGTTTATTCATTCTGAACCAGTTCAGAGCTCAGTCATGATCACTAATTATTATTATGTCTACACAAATAGGAAATATGTTGCTGCTAGAACTCAATAAAATTGTGTGTGTGTGTGTGTGTGTGTGTGTGTGTGCGTGTGTGTGTAATTTTCAGATTTAAAAGGATAAAATGTTTATTTATATAAATTTGTCTTCTAATTTTTTGAATATCTGATTTTATTGATGTAACCCGGCCAGGTGGGCCCAATAACGGTCACAACTGGGCTTGTTTGCAGTTTCCATGGTGGCCCCACACGGGTTTGTCCACAAAGATTTTAATGGGCCCATGTAGGAGTCAAGTCATCTGGGTCCCTTTGAAAACCTCTGTTAAAGTTTAAGTGTGCAAAGGTTTATGTGGGCAAACCCCTGTGGAGCCACCTTGGAATCAGCAGACAAAACCAGTTGGGACCCGTGCTGTTTGCCCATATATTATTCATTGGGGGCCCACCCACGCATTTCAGCTGGACAGGTTTGTCTTTCTGTGAGAATATGCAGCTTTAGAGTTTTAAAGCTTCAGGCCCCTACTTTAACATCCACACAAGAACATACATTACTGTCACTGCTGCTGCACCTTTTGACAGTTTTTACAGCAGACAGAAATTCAAGAGACATGAACGAAAACACATCCTCAGCTGACACTTTCAGCATTCAGTCTGTCACTTTCCCAGTTTGCTCCACTCCATTCATCCACTCCTGCACGCTCTGCTGCGTCTTCCCTCCATCCGCCTCGTTCCGTGCCTGTAGATGCTGAATGAAATCATCCAGGATCTGCTGGGCTGACACGGAGGTCACATCCCTACAGTCCTCCTCGAACAGCAGCACCTTCAACCCCCTCCTCCCTTCCCGTCTGTCAGGACCTGCTTGGGCCTGCTGCTGTTGCTCTGGAGGGCCGTCGGCCTGGTTGGCGCCACAAGACGACTGCTTCTGGGTCTGTGGGTAAACGGGCTGTGGTCGGGCAGGGAAACTTGACTTATAGATGGAAGTGGTGATGTCAGAAGGGAAGGAGGATCTATGACAGGACTCGCTTTTGTTTGGAGGAAGACCCTGTTTAACTGGCATGAAGGCTGTGGCCCTCTGTGACTCTCCGTCTGATTTGTTCAGCCAGTCATGTGATACTTCCTCTGCTTTGGCATTATGGGATTGGCTGATGGGGAAAGAAGTTGTAAGAAACTTCTGAATGGCTTCAGTGGAGCCAAAGTGCCTTTCTAAGAGCTCCTTAATCAAACACGGCTCCTGAGGGACAAAAATTGAAACGTTAACAATAAATCCAGCAAGAATACTTTTATATGCGTACTTCTCCAGATGTTAAGGCAGCTGCAGACTCGAGTCAGATGTTTGGGTGATGAATATCAAAGTTTGTCTTTTTTTAAGCCAGACATTTCACATTGGCTATCTTATATCTTCTAAAAACACCTCTAATAATGTTCTTATTTCATTACTCTTAAAATCATTCCCGCTTAATATCTGAATTGATTTCCATAAATAAGGATATTAGGTGCTGCCCAGCTAAAACGTATTAAAATTCTTGCAAAAATAGACTAGTAAGTATAAAAAAACATTTGGCACATGCATTTTGACACAAGAATTGAAAATGTTAACAGTAGTTCACCCCAGCTTTCAATGAAGAGAATCCATGAAGCTCAATTGTGAATTTTATTTAATTTTGGGTAGATAGAAATGCTTTTGCATTGAACAACCAAGCATGCCACTCCAGCAGCTTATTTTGTAAATATTTTTGATTTGGCACCTCTTATTTTAAGGCTCCCCTCCCTCCCTACAGGTCCAGATCATCTGATCAGACAGAAGTAGCAGATTGTGAGGCATCTGTTTGTTTTTGCATGAGGCGTTCTCAACAAGCTGTCAAACAAGTATTTCGCAGATGACTTCCATGTTGTTAAGAAATGAGAGTATGAGACAAAAGCTGAAGCTATAAATGAGAAATTGATGCAGTGTTGTCTGTGGAGAGGACTTGTTTTAGCACCCAGCGAGAGCTGAAGGGATCCATCACTGTTTGGAGGTTTTTGTTTTTTACTGTTGATAAAATTGTAAATATAGGGTTATTTCATCCTTTTTTGTTTGTCTAAGTCCTTATCAGCAAAATTATCCAATTTTAATCTTTTTTTTATCTCTCGTGTGGAGTTATTGTGTGTTGGAGTGTGATTTAGTGTCCACTAGATGGCAGTGTGCTCACATTTATGTTCTCCAGGGCTGTGATGGTCCTGTGGGCATCCTCCAGCTCTGAGCCCAGCTCAGACACACGATTCAGCAGGAATTTACTTTCACTGCTCAGGCTCTCTGACTGCACAGGCACACACACACGCACACACGCGCGCGCGCGCGCACACACACACACACACACAGCAAGGTGCATAAAAATAATTGCATTTTATCCTTATTGCAGCTCTGATTACCTTGGTTTTCTCACCGCTTTGTTCAGGTGCTCCCCCAGAAGGTTGTGGTCTTGTTTTGTCCCGGTGTGTGAAGGCAGAAGACTTTGCAGCAGAAAGAAAGAGACAAAAAACATCAAGAATGTTTTTAATTACATGAATCTTTTAACAAGAACAGTTAAAAGCAGCTGTTTATGAGGACAAGTGGCAAACACATAGCCTAGTGAACTAGACCAAATTCTTGCTTTGCAAACTAGCAACGCTTCACTGGAGCCTCAGCAGCCCCCAACAGCATTCTGGTTGGCCAATCACAGCTCTCTATAGGGGTTTCAAACACATAAAGAGCTGTGATTGGTCCATAATGGTGGGCCAGTCATAGTGCTTATCTGCTTATGCCTGGTGGGTGGGAAGATGCAACGTGAGCCCTTTTCAGATATGTGTGGACAATTCAATCCGGTTTTTAACCGGAACTGTGTTTTCAGACACACCACTTTTGTACCGGAACTCGGCTGCCTTCACACAGCAGGGAAAAGTTCCAGATGTCGGGGGAGGGGATCGGACCCATGTTAAGCATAATCTGCGCACACGAAGATGCATGAGAGACCTGGATGATGAAGCTCAATGGTTAAAGGAATCACTGAAGCGGTGTGAAGCGCTCCGTCGCGCGTCTAGGCGGTACCGTAGGAGGCGAGCTGCCGTGGTTCGCGCATGCTACAGGAGCGAGCTATCTAGGTGCGCACAGCGTCCCCCGGTCCCCTCCTTCTCCCCCTTGTCCGGAACTCTACCTCACCAGTCTGAAGCAGCCACCCTGTCCGTAACAAGTCCGGACCTGTTACTAGGGGCGTCGTCCGGTTAAATTACGGAAACCGTTATCCGGATGTTTGCATTCAGACACAAAGGTCTTACGGACAGAGTCCGGAACATTTCCGTTTTTCATGGCCTGTCTGAAGGGGGCTAGAGTGAAACAAGAGTATGTCACATTCATTGTCCAGTGGAATGCGGAGATCATTTGAAAGACAACGGTAGAACCCGCACCACAACCGAGAGCCGTCAATGGAGCATGGCCAGACTAAATAATACATTTATGTAGTCTGGCTTGCCAGGCTAGCAAACACAAGCTTTCCTAATGAATGTGGAGCACATGACACCAGCTGGAGCCCAGTGTGAGGGAAGCATTATTTAGTCCAGTTGCTCCAGTCTGCTGAGGAATGATGGGTATGTGCTTGGTAAGCAGGACCGTTTGTTTGGTAACAGATCCAGGCCTGATCAGGTTAGAGAGGGAGATTTTAGTAACTGCAGGGCAGCAAAAACAACTGGGGGTTTTGCTGTTGATCTATAACGTCCCATTGATCAAATCTATAGAAACTCTTCTGGATTTATTTTATGCCTCCAGGTTCCAGCCCTAATGTGTCCTCAGACAACACACACCAGAGAATTCTCTTGGCTTCTTTATTTATTGTGTTCAGGCAAGTCACCTTTTATATTTCTCCTTGACGTGACTCAGCTCCTCTCTGGTCCTCTGCAGCTCTGCCTCCAGGCTCTCAATGCAAACCACCGTCTGCAGTAGATTCTGGTGAAGATCAGCATTCTCCTCCTGCAGCGCCCTGAACACAGAGGGAGTCACAACATAAATCTCCACCAGAGATGTTTGTTGGTTGTGTTGACAGAAAAAACAAGCCCAGACAGATCACTAAAAACTTTTGTTCACTTTCCAGTCCTTTATGTTTAAGTTAATATTGGGTAAATTAAACACAATATAACATTTAACATTGCACACTTGTTTCTAAAGAGAAAGATCTTTACTTTTGATTTGAAAAGGGGTGAACTGAGTGTGACTGATCAATGAATGTCATAAACACCTAATTAGATGGGCTTATATAACACAGCTGCTGTCTGTGATTAAAATGTATGGAAAACATGTGCTTTGTGCTAATGTTAAAAATAGAACCTGTATAACTTGCTAACTGGGGCTATTTCAGTACTTTTTTCCACCAAACATCATATGTTTAAACTCCAAATGCAAAATTCTGAATATTGTGTGTGTGTGTGTGTGTGTGTGTGTGTGTGTGTGTGTGTGTGTGTGTGTGTGTGTGTGTGTGTGTGTGTGTGTGCGTGCGTGCGTGCGTGCGTGCGTGTGTGTGTGTGTGTTAACCTGCAAACTGACATTAGTAGCAAAGTGAAGACATTTTGCTGATCCTCACTTTGAAACAATGTTACAGAGCTCTACTGGTTAAATGTAGAGAGGTAGTTTTAGTAAAGGTTTGGGTTAGAAATAGACTGGTCAGGGTTAGGGTTGGCACAGTCCAGTCACTGAAATGAATGGAAATCAATGACGGTCCTCACAACAAATGCTAGACTAGAGTGGCACTCGCTGAAACCAGAATTCAGGTATTTGTACTTCTGATGCAGATAAAAGTCAGTCTACATGTTCCCAAATATTTTTTCTGTATTAACACATCCCACTGTTACGTAAATGAGAACTACTCCTCCTCCTGCGACAGAACTACGAGAGAGAGGATGCTCGTTAATGGGATCAATGATTCTCTGACCCATCACAGAGTGACCCTGACAGAAACGTGTGCAGATCAGTCTGACGATCATCCAGGCGGAATACTTACTGAAAATGGTCAGGATCATACAGCAGGTCCTTCAAGCAAAACAGAATAAAGTCAATAAGTACAAGCTGAGAGGAAATACAAGGATGTGATAAAATACAGTGGAAATAAACAGGATAGCTATATTTCTACTTTAAAACAGTGAGTCTACAAGGACACTTTTAGGCTTAATGTCAACACAGTGGGTTTATTTTGACTTCCAGTGGGGGGGGGAGCTTCGTCAGAATGAAAACATGCCAGCATGCCCTGCAGTAAGTTACTACTGCAACACAACTGTGCTTTCCCCTTCGGGGGTCACCGCAGCCAATCATCTGTCTCCATTAAGTTCTTCATGCGGATCAGCACAGCCATTTGAATAAAGACAAAGATAAGATTGATTCAAAGTTCTGATGAAATGAGCATCCGGGACAAACTGCCGCCACATTACTAACATGACAGATTCAATTAAAGATCGAATCACGACAGAGTGTACAGGAATCGATTGGTTCTGACTAAAACACTGCAGGGGGTTTTCTCTTTGTTCATGTGTGTGTGTGTGTGTGTGTGTGTGTGTGTGTGTGTGTGTGTGTGTGTGTGTGTGTGTGTGTGTGTGTGTGTGTGTGTGTGTGTGTGTGTGTGTGTGTGTGTGTGTGTGTGTGTGTGTGTGTGTGTGTGTGTGTGTGTGTGACCAGATCCTTACATAGGGGCACCTGATATCAGCTCTAATTTGAGCCATGTTTTACTTGGTGTTGGTTTCTGGAGCAAGATGCACCGATTCGTCACACTGATGTTGTTTCTTTTTCTGAACACACAGTCGTTTCAGAGAACAAACAGAACTTCACACACTGGGACACGTCAGGTAGTTTCAGAAGAAATTTCCTCTAAAAGAACCATGCTGTGTTGCTGGGCAGTGACTCAGCTTGCAATGCGGAGTATTTGACACAGCCCACTCAGCCTGTGAGTCAGCTGCATGGCCTGCGTAAGCAACACTGCATTTATTACGTTCATCCTCTTCTCTCCACACAGAGAGCTGTTTTTACTTCTGACAATAAATCAGTGAATATTTTACTGACCTAAAAGCTTTTGATGGGCAAAACTCTTGGTTAATCAATTTATTGATTGCTCATTAAATTCCATAGTGTTGATATCATGACTTGATGGGATCAGCGTGTTATGAAAGGATATTTCTTTCATAATCTAGTTTCAAAATGACTTTGTGTTAGTTTTAAATAGGTTTTATTGGTGACATTAAATAGAGTTAAAGCTATTGTCACCTTTCCTGGATTATTTCTCATAAATATGATAAATAACAGGGACTCACTCCAACTAGGGTCTGATCAACCCGATTTGTTGAAGCGAAGATGTGTATAGTTGTGTTATAATTAGCAATGTGATTGTCCCAAATGTTTCTACTTATATTTAGTAGTAATCTAAAGCTTAAACATCTATCAGCGGTTTTGTATGAAAAAGCAGAAGTCCTCTCACCATCGGCTGTTTACAGATCCCAGTTTGCTGTGATTGGCGTCGACTGCTCTGCTCTGAGCTGTGACTGGTAGCTGTGGAGGCCGTCTCTCTGCCTCTGGGTGAGTCTGATTTTGTGGACGAGGACTCAGATCCAAAACCTGGTCCAGCACCCTGGACTGAGGGTGAAGGGGAAAAGTTTGGCCTTGTGTGTCCCGAGTCTTGGTGCACCTGCTGAAAGAAGCGTTGTGTGTGTTTGTGCTGATTGTGGTAGGTGTTGGGCTGGTACTTGTGGTGCTGACGTTGTTTGGGCCGAGTAGGACTGGGGCTGGTTCCATCAGTAATGTGAGGACCAGATCTGCTGTATCTGTCCCCTGACATGAAGTCTCCAGTAGGCGAGGGTCTCCTGTCCTTACAGCCGTGACTGGAAGGTGAAGGATAATGGTGAGGTGGTGGGCTACCACGATGGTTCCTGGTTGCATATGAGATGAGTTTGTCAGGATTGGAGGAATCTGCGTCTTTCACTTGTCTACTAGACTGCTGCAGAGGTGGTTCTGTCTCACTTCTCTTTATCCCTCTGTGTTTCTTGGGTGGCAGCTGAGGTTTGATCTTGTCAAGCATAGGGGCCGGAGTTGGTGCTTTCCCAGAACTTAGATCATTGCCCACACCCAGTCTGGAAAGATCGGATGGACTCAAGACTTGTTTTGTAATTTCATTAAGAAATGCTGAAAACTGTAATTTTCCCTCCACAAAATTTGCCCGTGCTCGATCCATCTCCGCCTGAGTTACCCCTTTGCCCTTCTGCCCACTCTGGCCTTCTCCCTTTGTGACTCTTGGGGACAGAACCTCCATTGACTTAACCTTGCGAATATCAGTACGGCTCTTCTTGTTTTTAAGAATCCCTTTGCTGGGTAGCTGGCTAGAAGAAATGGCCCTCTTGGGCCCACTTTCAACCCCTAAAACAATGTCTTCCTCACTAAAAGCCAAGCTTCGGTTCAGACTAGTTGTTTTATACAAAGCCCCATAGTTCAAATGTGTCGCTGTGGATCGTTCACTTTCAACATTACCTTTATGGCCTGGCAGAAGGGCCTCATCGCTGCGACTGTGACCTCTGTTAAGGCAAGAAAAGTCATGCTTTTTGCTCTGGTGTGAGTTTTCCTGTAACTGACTAACATTTCCTTTTCTGCTGTGTTTGATGGTGGCAAAGACAATAGGTTCACTGCTGTCATCCTCCATTAAAGTTCTGCGCACATCTGAGATATTGGAGCAGGACAAGGAATGTAATGGTCGCTCAGCACGACGAAGATAGATGGGGTCATTCGCACTCGTTTCTGTGAACCATGAAGAAGAGGAAGAGCTGGAAGAAATGGAAGAGGACGAAGCCCTGGAGAGAGTTACAGAAGTGCGGTGGTTGTAAAGTGTTTCACTCTCATCATCATGATGAAATTGATGAAGAGAATGGATTTTCTGATGAGTGTTGTCATAGGGATATTGGCGATGGTGGTGATGATGTCCTCGGCTACTGTCAGAGTTTCTATCGTAATCATCAAGCTTTGCATGCCTACATCATGGAAAAATTATAAAAAGATTTGCACATGTTCAACCATATTTAATCAAGCAAAAACAAATTGGCTGAAACAGTTATTCTCAGTTTTCACTAAGAAACATCCTACCTTGGTGAATGAGTGTCTTGGTGGTGATGAAGCCGATTATGGTTTCTATGTTGTTTGATTTGATCCGGTGGAGAAGGGCTGTGAACTGGTCTGAAAAAGTTCTCCATTACTTGTCCGTTTCTGGGGCTGTCAGTGCCGTCCAGCGATGTTCAGTAGATGTTTTTTATTTTTATCTCTTTAGCTCTATTTTCTCATACAGGATCAGGACTTATTGAACTATCATTATGGCAAAACATCTTCCACTGTTAGTCATTCTGCCAAGAAATTTGAAATTCAGAAAGAGAACTTGAGTGTGTTTTAGCAAAAAAAGGACTTAATTTTGGTCTAAGAAATAATCCTCCCAATGGTCTCTGCAGTAAAAAAAAGAAAACATTCTTCAAATTTTTAACAACATTGAAGCTGTTACATTTTTCATCTATGAATAGGTCTCCCTGAATTGTCTCCCTTGGCGTCCGACCGCAAAATAAGGGAATCAAATCGTGTGAGCAGGAAAGTAGGAGTTCCTGGATTGGGGCCATGATGTGTCATTACGCTTGAACAGCTGGATGCTTATCGAACCAGCAAAAAAAGCGTTGTCCTCACAGAGGACAAAAGATCTATATCTTGTTTAAATCCAATAAATAAACCAGAAAAAGTGTGGGTTTTCTTGTTTATCCACTCTTGAATATCATTATATTATGAAACTTCATGCATTTGTCCGATGTTGCGTATTTTACCATGGTTGTCAGAATTTATCAAAGAACACACATTTGTCTAATCAAAGCTATTTAAGTGTCCTTCGTTGCCCTATTGATTTAAAAATGTTTCCTGTAGTTGAGGCCTGTATAATCACATTCACAGGCTGTGACCCTGATATGTCATTATATCAGAATTTCATTGTGATAACAATTCATTTTCATCATACGTAGTTTTGTGAGAAAGCAAATGACAGCTGGAAGCATTAAAAAATAGGACTCCTCGTAACAATTTATTGCTCCCAAAATCAAAACCAGTAACATCCAGTTGGGACTGAAAAGCAAAATTATCATCTAGAGCTATTGTTTATCATATTTTTAAATTAATTAGTTTATGAGAGACCATCTCTGTAATCAATTTCATCAGTGGCAAATGAAGACGTAGTCCTTCATTTTGCCCTTTATCTGAAAGTAAACCTGGATGATCATAGTGAAAAGGCCTTTTTCATTATGTTCCATTATTTTCCAAGTGATAAGGAAAAAATACTACAAATAAAGAGTTGTCTGGATTGATTATCACATATACAACTTTGATTGCATCTGGTAGATAAAAGAAATCAAGGGCTGAAACTGTATCAGGACAAAAGTGCCTCTAGGTTGATCAATTGTGAGCTAGTTCCATAAGGAATGATAAGCCTTGATGTGGTCATTAGTCAACAATAAAGCCAGTTCTACAGAGAGAAACATACATGACAGAGGAAAACAAGAGAGACGTGAATCACTGCACGTATTTTCAAAACACCCCCTGCTGGTTAAAAACAGTCTCCTCAGTCTTCTTGTACTGGTAATTTTCCATCAAGCACTGAGTGTTTCTGGAATTTTCTAGTTTTCCACAACACAAAATCTCCAGTTTCGTAAATACAAAATCAGTATTTTAATATTTCTGGAATATGCAGCATATTTGCAAGCTTTATCCAAAGGGAAAGGCATATTTTCGTTAAAATATATATTTTTTTAAATCCTGCAGGCACCAGTAGTTGTAGCAGAAATCATTAAACAATTGATTAAATTACATAGCATTAATGAACATATGTATAGTGATTTGAACGAGAACTAGTAGCTGTTCTTTTGTTCTTTCATCACAAACTGCATGTCATTGCAGTACAGGAAAAAAATAGATCCGGCTATTCCATCAGTTTCTAGTTTGAACCGGTTTAGCAAGACCTTGTTGTTCACAAACTCAAGATTAATCCGCACAGCCGTTACTGGTGACGTCGGCTATTTTGAATTTTTCAGTAATGAAACTGGTTTTATTATTAATTTCAATACATATTTTCTGTTGAAACACATTGAAAATCAATATTGACCTAGACAACATCACTGTGTGTACTTTTATTTATAGAATACACGAAATAAACTGAAATAATCAGTTAAAAGCTTATCCGTTGCTCAGATTTTGCATTTTTTTAATAGAAGGCAGTCTAAGTGTGTCAATGTTCTAAACAGCACATAGTTTATTGTTTCGCCTTATAAAATGGATTCATTTATGAGTCATTTTAACAACGGATCATTGTCTGCTGCGAGGTCTAGATTCTTTGTCGGATGAACACGAATCTTTCTGTTGGGCGAATCGCTTCCAAACTATAAATACTGACGACGCCATTTCATCTTACATTGCAGCGACGCTATTCCAGTGAAAGGCAGCAGAGCGGTGCAGGTCTACGCGGTCTTACATTTCATTTCCTTTAGGGATTATTGAATGATCGTTAAGAGTCTTTAGATGCTGCCGCTTTTTTATTTATTCGACCCATTTGTCTTTTGAAATAGTTTTTTTATTACTATTTTGTGATGTACCTAGTTAGGTTTTCGCTGATAAAGTAACTGAGCTTGTTTTCGAGCGTGGTGTAACATATTCGTATTTTTGTAATTTATCGAAGTATTTAATGGCTGATCAAACTCTATTCAAAGCAGATCATTTGGGGCCTTTGTTGAGGCAGTTGTTTGGCTAATGCTAAAATAACGTGGTCATGTAAAAAATTTTTAACTTTAGACGGTGTTTTTCGTTGGCAGTTTTTGTATGTGTATGACTACCTTCGATGTGTTGAGTTTCATCACGTTTGGTTTTTAACCATTTACGGTTGTCTGCCATATATGGGTGCTGTGACGTGAATACTTGTTGCCATTGGTTGCGTTAAATTCCACCACGGCAAGGCTTGTAGGGAGTGGCCAATTGTTTTCCTAGTGCGCATGCCCATTGATGGCTGCGTTATGCAACCGCTGATCACTTGCTTTTGAATGGCTTTTTGTAAAAAAAAAAAAAAAAAGTCGGTGGTGATTCAAGCCGAATGATAGAGAAACCAGAACTAGAATTGCATCATATTATTAAACAACGTAATATGTTGTGATTTACTTTTAAGTACTTAAAAGTTAAGTGATTAACTTGTAACTTATCTGAAAACTTTGATTATGCTAAGCCATACTTATTTTGACCAGTGGTTTGACAATTAGAAACTCTTGTTGCAAGAACATTTAGTTTTATTTGTCATAGTTTTTAGGTATCGGGCTTTTTATAGTTCATTTTGATATAATGTTCAGTTAAACTTTTTTTTTTTTAACCGAGTTTATGAGAAGAAACCACAGCTCTGGCAGACGATCTGATAAATTTGATTCTGGTTGGACATTTTTGGGGGGGCTTACATGATTTTTATTTTTTATTTTTTTTTACTGCGGGGGATATGGACATAGTTAATATGAGGAAGAATGGACTAAAGTAAATAGAAGATCGTGGAAGACCGGAGTCGAGCCAGGCAGGACAGGACCAGAGGGCGTAGGAGGACCGGAGTCGAGCCAGGCAGGACAGGACCAGAGGGCGTAGGAGGACCGGAGACGAGCCAGGCAGGACAGGAAAGGACCAGAGGGCGTGGGAGGACCGAGTCCAGGCAAAACGGCACCAGAGGGCGTGGAGGCGAGAACAGGGATGAGGAGCTGTCAGCACCAGAGGGAGGAGGCCAGGCTGTCTGCGAGCTTACACCAGAGGGAGCCAAAGGCACAGGGCAGAGTAGCTGAGAGGCCAGCGCCAGAGCCACGCCAAGGGTGGGATGGGTTCTCGGTTCCCTAGCTTCAAGTTTAAAGCGGGTTCTTGGTTTGTATACTGGGTTTAGGTATCCCTGTAACGTTCTCAGGCTTTTTATGAACTGTTGTAGAACACAATTTCTCGCACATTTTTCTTCCTCTTTACAGGCAAGCGGTGTAAAGCGTTTTGTGGTCGCATCTCGTGCGCTGACATGATTTATGGTGGTGTCTGCTGTGATGAATGCCTTGGTAGTGTGCTGGCGAGACGAGCCCCTTAATCCGAAGCAACCCCCTCTGCGATCAGTAGGCGCGACTGGAAAGAGAGGCTGTCCTTTGTCATGTAATAGGTCTTCAGCTGAGGAGGTTACAGCACTGGAGTGGGAGTTGTCTTCTGTTCGTCAAGTTGTGTACTCGGCAGGCCTTCCTTTCTTGGACCACCACATTGATACAGATCAGCTACATCTACCTCTTAACCCAAAAGCAGTGAGTTAATGCATGAAATGTACATGTGGTGTAACTATCCTGTACATTAGTCCTAGCATTAAAGCTATTTCTTACTGCAATAGTTTGAAAATTTGGGGAGGGGGGAGGGGTGTTAAAATGTGTCTGGAGTTTCTCTTTTCACAGGCCTGACCCCCCTAAAGCAGATCATGGAAAGAATTCCTGGTTCTTGCTACTCTGTACTGGTTGAGCCCATCTTGCGTACTATAGTGCTTTGGATCAGGATCGTGTGCATCTCCTGTGCTTTAACAAGGTGTAGGAAGGTATAAGTAAAAAATCAATGGACTTTTTTAAAGCTTTCTATTTTGGTGCACATTTTAAAATGGGTGGTTGTACACGTTTACATACCATTTGGGAGGGGTGGGTTGTGGGGCGTTAATCAGTCTCTTCCTAGACTTCACAGCTTCACGTTGCCCAATGCCAAATGGCTTGAATAGGAAGCATCCAGGTGAACCTGACAAGATTCAAGTGGACACTTTCCAAACAAGATAGCAACCCACTTAGTCTTCCAGCCTTCAGAGGCCCCTTTTGCCCAAGGGATTGTGGTAACCAGTCTCTTTATTAGAAGCCAATGCAATTTTGTACAACTTCCGTTGTTTTGTGGGAGGGGTTGTGTATTTTTGACTTTTGCAGATTTTATATAAAGGCCCTACCAACAAATCTACATTCAAGTCCGCACCTAGACTTCAGGAAGGATTCTTCGTTCAGGCTTGCGGTATTTCTCAAATGGCTTCCATATTCTGTGAAATGTATTCTATCCGTTATAAGGGAAGTATTTGTTCTGTATAGCTTCATTGTTTGGGGAAAGGTGGTTTTGTGGGGAGAAGGCTTCTTTCTTTGCATTTTCAGTGTGCTGTTCCCTGTATCCAAGACCAGCAGGAACTCCTAACTCATTGTATGTACAAGTTTCCTTGCGCATCGAGCATCACGTAAGCTCACTAAATGTGTTCACATTTATCGTTAACATTCATTGTTCTGGCTAGATGCCTTCATTGCAATTCCTTTGCAATTAGTTGCTGTGCCTTGTATTGACAATACAATGAGTGAACTATCTGTAAAGGATTTTATTTTTGCATAATAAATGCATAGCTTTGTTGTGATTGAATACAGTTTTGGTATGCATTTGTTCTTTTGGGAGGGGCTTGTGTGGGGAGCTTTTCTTGTGCTTTTTCAGGTTTGACTAAGGCTTGGAGCTTTGTAGAGCACGGATGTGACCTGGGCTCAGTGACCCTTTTTGAAAGCGGAAATTGAAAGCAGATAAGTTGCATCCATCAAATGAATATTGGAAAGCAGAAAATCTTTTCTTACCAAGTCACTTGTGTCAAGTGTACTTACTCTTGAAAGCCATTTGCTGTACTTGATAGTAGAAAAATCTGAGCTTTCTTAAGTCTTAAAAGGACTATTTGATGGAGCTTCATTAAACTTGACATTATCTGCAGTAAAGCATTTGGGTAAGGATAACAACAGTCAGTTCTACGATACTGTGGGGAGGGGCTGGGGTCTCTATCTTTTTTTAATCTTACAGAAAAGGTCCCAAAGGATGAATGCAGTCTTCCTAGGACAACTCGAGAGTCTTCAGCCCTTTGAACTTGACTGACAAGCAGTTTGAACAGGAAGGGTCAGGTTGTTGAGTTTTTGAATAGTTAGCCATCAGCTTCTGGCCCTTGTGCAACTGTGCATGTGGCAGTTTAATTACATTTCACTTATAAATGCGCAACTGTGCATTGTTTCTAAATTGAAGGAGCTGAGGAAAGCTGTGCATTGTGCAGCTTTAATTTGGTTTGCAATGCAGCGCAAATGTGCTGCTTAAGTCTAGTCCGCATATTGTTTGGGCATATCCCTACACTTCTCTTCACAGAAATCGCAATACACGACTGGTTCAAGCACAAGCGAAGTCCTCCAGCCTGGCGCATGTAGTAAGATGTTGGCTTTTCTTGTGAACATCAATGCAATGTGTAGTTGACAAAATGACATCATGGAACTGGCTCTGTGTTAACCTAAAATCATCAGTAACAATGCTTTACTAGTATATTCCTCTTTGGCCTTGGGGCCCTATTGCTTTGCATCTTAAGACCACGAGTAGTGCACAACTCTATTGTGTCAAATGTGTGGTGGGTGTGTTGTGTAGATCACTTTGTTTCAGATCATTCTCGCCTGTCCCCTCCGATCTCGCCTGCCTCTGAATGCAAAGTCATCTGTGGAAGCTGTCCGCGAATATGAGTGTGACACCCTGAATGACGTACCAATCCCCCGTGTGCTTGAGCTGAAATCTGAACCCCTGGCGTCCGTCGCGAAGCCCTGCTCTCTTTGTGCCTTTTTCTTTTTCTTCTGGTTTCTTAGGTCAAAATTGCCAATATTTCTTTATTTTGTCATCTGGGATGGCCTAACCTGTGATGGAAAACTGAGAATTCCGCATTTTAAGATCAACCACTGCAAGCTTGTTTCTAATACTGCATCACTTCAGTTTCGTGGGTGCCAAGTTAAGTGATTTATTTTTTTTTTTGGTTCCCTTATTTATTTTTCCCTTAATCCTATCATGGCTTTAATGTGTAACAAATGTTGCATGCACCTCGGCTCTGCATAACATTAATTTTGTGTAACAATATAATTTTCATTAAGTCGTTGTCAAGCATTGCATTAGTGTATGGTATGGGGCGGGGGGGTACAACCCTTGTCTTTCTCTCCCTTTCAGATTTTTCATGCAGCTAAACTTACTTCTGAGCCATACAAGTTAGTCTTCGGTGAAGTCGTGGGATGACTTTGGTACCGCGAGCATCTAGGGATCAATCGGTCTTTAAATGTGCACTTGAGCCTCACTGAGGAGCGATAGAGGTGGTAAATGCTGCATCGGCTGTGGTAAATGACCATTTTGACATATTTCCCGTTGTAGAATGGGGTTGTCAAGGGGGGAGGGGGGTGGTTTAAATTGTCCTCTTCTTTCCATTGCAGCTCTAGAAGTGCTCAGTTCACCCTCGAGTCCTGCTGAAATGCAGACGGAAACTGCTTTATGACCAGGGATGCTGGTATCACGGCTTTGTTAATGATATTCGTGGACCATATCACACTGTTCTGGGAAATGCTGGGATTGGGGACTGCCGATTGTTTTGTCTTCTAGTTTCAGACCCATGATCGAGAAAGTCAACGCAGTGACATGTTTAGCAGCCAGGCCTTGGTGGTTTTCTTTTCCTGGAGGAACAAACTTTGTTCCCCCAGGTTTTGCTTTTGCCCAACAATAGTATTTATAAAAAAAAGCAAAAGACTCCGGTGGTGGCACTTCTGACTTGTCAGAACGGGGTTCAATTCCCTGCGGTGTCTTGCTTTTGGTGTGCCACTTGGGTAAAGCTGCTGGCTATCACAACTAAGTCTTAAAAGTAGTAATATGGGACATTATCTGTTTTAAAAAAATATATCCATGGGGTGTTTAGAGGTGTTGAGAATTAAAAAAAATTCCTTTTAAAAGCTTTATTAAAAAAACTCATTTTGACTGGGTTTGTTTACGCCTACCAGCCACTAGAAGACACTGTTGCGCTAAAAATTCTGCTCTGCAAGGAGAGTCTGGGACTGTGTAAAATGATCCTGAGCCTGCAAGATGTTCGGATAAATAGTAGAAATTGGTACACGACACCAGTGCCTGGTACACTAACATCAATATCATACTCTTCATGTGTGCAATACCAGATTTGCATACTGTCCCTTTAAGGAATGCAGCATTGTTCTAGAACCCGTTTAAAAATAAAGTAGTTGAAGATTTGAGTACTGGCTTCCTGTCTGTGTTAATACATGTACTTATGTTACTAAGTGTTGGTGCTGCTGTAATAAGTGAATTTCCCCACTGGGATCAATAAAGCATTTATTCTAATGATCAAAGTTTTCCCACTCTACAAATTACACGTTTATCAAGATTTCAGAATGTTCAAAGTTCTCAATGAGACGGCTGTATTTTGGTTTTTAGCAATGTTTAGCAAACGCCAGATTATTTGGTAGAAGTGTTGCAGTGTGAAATAGTTGCAGCCTAATGCAGCTGGTTGTGTGCTGCAAAAAATGCAGATTTCCTTTTACATGACAAATAAAATGCACTTTTTACCATCAGCTGCACAAAATTATGCCTAATTTCTATATTCTCAATACACAGGTTTTAAAATGTGGTATACTTTTTTTTCATTGTACATTTTTTCCTTTTTATCTAGGTCTCCTTTGAAAAGGTTTTTAATCTCAATGGGACTTTCTTCCTGGCTAAGAATGAATAAAACAAAGTCAAAGTTATTGTGGATCTACTTGGTTGTACTGAGGTATTCTAGACCGTAGCCAAAGCAAATCGATTTGGCAAGCAAGCGGCGGGGGACCGTACAGTAACGGGAATTTTGTAGTCTATGTAGTCTCATCGGCGTCTATGTGCTGTTGTCCTGTTTTAAATTCACCCATCACCTGTAGGCACCAGAACATTTAGTGACAATGAGTTTTTAACTTTTATTTGGATTATTGCTAAATTGGTTTGGTTAAACTTCAGCTATAAGAACATGACTAGCAGCTTGGTAGTTTTCTTTTTCTGCCAATATAACCAAATTTTCTATGCAGTCTAAATGGCCTCATACATTTTTGATCATTTAATCAATGTAAAGTCAGATGTTTGCCAGGCTAGATATTGGAGTGCTCCTAACCTTTGTTTAATTATAGGTTTTTACTTAATTTATATAGCACCTTTTACAGAAGAAAACTTTCACAAAAACATGATTGATGAACAGTGTTGGGAGTAATGCGGTACAAAAGTAATTAATTACTGTAATGCATTGCTTTTTGCTGTAATGTGGTAATGTAAGGCATTACAGGGAAAGAAAATGGTAATATTTACTCGGTACAATTGTCAGTAACGCGGTGATTACAATGCATTTTTAAACCCAGAATCAAGATGTGTTCCTTAAAAATTCAAATTGCGGGAAACCCGAAGAAAGATCCAGTATCTGCATATATTACGTCATTTATGGACTCAGCTTTGCGGGCAGAGAGGACGCAGCGGTAACGGCTCAGCTACTCCTGCTGCTCCTGCACGCAGTCACTGTAACATTCACAAAATCGCTCCACTAAAACAAAATAATTCACTTGCGATCGTTCATATCGGCGCATGTTCTCTGGTATTTTGTCCTTTTCTGACGTGCTTTGCCTCAGCTGAGTTCATAATCTGTGCCCCGGTGATTTCAACTCATTGCTGCTGGAGCGCCACGCATGTGAAGATCCCTTTGGCTGATTAGTTAGAAAGTAGGAAGTCTAGGAAAGAGTTTTTTCTGGAAGATGGAGAAAACATGCAGCATGCAGGAAGGTTAGAAAGAGAAAGGGCAGGAAATTATTCAAATAAAATCAAGAAAACAAAACAAAGTGCTTGAAAAGAAAAAAAGTAGGTAGATTTATCCCCAATACTCATTTTTACCAGTGAAAAGCAATAATATATAAGCATTTAATATTTATACATGTGATAGAATCAGATCACCCCAGAAGTCAGTCCCACATCCAGGGCCGTATCAAGGCATTTGGGGACCAAGGCAAATATAGGATTGGAGCCCCCACCACCTCACTCCCTGCTCAGTTAATATAAGATGGCAGCATGCTGAGAGTACAGATTGTTGTTGCTTTTATTTAATAAACAATCATTTTAAAGCACTGTCATTATATCTGACTGATTTTAACAGCAATCCTAGCTCAGACACCACATCACTTTCCACACATATGTCATGAGCTCACTGAGCGTCACATGACCAGATTCATATTGAAGTTGTTTTGGTCAAAGTAACTTAAAGTAATGCAAAAGTAGTGTAATGCCTTACATTTTAAAATCAGTAATATTGTAATGTAATTAATTAATTTAAAATGAGGGTAACAAGTAATAAATAATGCATTACAGTTTTGAAGTAACTTGCCCAACACTGTTGATGAATAAAGATAACATCAGAATCTGAAGGGTTCTCTTGCCATATGGGTGAAAATCACTACATCCGGTAATTGGTGCAAAAAAAGAAAGCTAAAAATAAGAGAAACCGTGTCTGATTGTTGAAAATGTCCAGACTGACGTAAAAATAAAGGAAGTTCATTCTAAAGTCGACAGGAAAAAGCATCACTTTAATATCTAGTCTAAGAACCTCTAGAAGATTCTGGTTTGTGAACCTGAGGGCTCAGATTGAAGTGCTTGGCTTTTACAGTTCAGTACAAGGATCTTGACCATGTAGAGCCCTGAAAGGTATTGACAGTACAGTGACATCAAAATGGACTTACACTTTTTTAAATGGACTTACATGTCCCTTTTTTCTACAATGGGCCTAATATAGTACATTATGAAAAATGACCTGCACTTGTGGTCCTATTGAAAAAGGACCACAGAGTGTGTTCCAACTACAGAGGGATTACACCCCTGGTAAGGAGGGTCTCAGATTGTCAAACCTCAGATTCAGGAGAAGCAGTTTGGTTTTCATCCTGGCTGTGGAACACTGGACCAGCTATATACCCTTAGGAGGATCCTGGAGGGTGTGTGGGAGTTTGCCCAACCAATCTACATGTGTTTTCTGGATTTGTAGAAGACATTTGACCATGCCCCTGTGGGGGATACTTCAGAAGTATAGGGTACCTGGCCCTCTGATACTGGCTGTTAGGTCCCTGTATGACCGGTGGCAGAGCTTGGTTCGCGTTGCCGGCAGTAATTGGAGCTCGTTTCTGGTTAGAGTTGGATTCTGCCAATGCTGCCCTTTTTCACCAAATCTGTTCATAACTTTTATGGACAGCTTGGATTTCTAGGCGCAGCCAAAGGGTTGAGGGGATCTGTTTTGGTGGCCTAAGGATCAGGTCTGCTTTTTGCAGATGATGTGGTCCTGTTCATCAGACGATCTCCAGTTTCTGCTGGAGTGAGTCGCAGCCGAGTGTGAAGCGACTGGCATATGAATCAGTTCCTCGAAATCCGAGACCATGGTCTTGAATCACAAAAGGGTAGAATGCCTTCTTGGGGTCAGAGATCAAGTCCTGCCTCAAGTGGAGTGAAGCATCTCAGGGTCTTGTTCATGAGCAAGGGAAAAATAGAGTGTGAGATCGATAGGTAGATTGGTGCGGCCTCTGCAGTGAAGCAGATGTACTGATCTGTCGTGAAGAGAGCTGAGCCGGAAGGCAAAGCTCTCCATTTATCGGTCGATCTACGTTCCTACCCTCACATATGCTCACAAGCTTTGGGTAGAACAAGATCGCTGATACAAGCGGCTGAAATGAGTTGGGCTCTCCCTTAGAAATAGGGTGAAAAGCTCAGTCATCCGGGAGGAGATCAGAGTAGATCCACTGCTCCTCCATGTTAAGAGGAGCCAGTTGAGGTGGCTCGGGCATCTAGTTAGGATGCCTCCCTGTTGAGGTTTTCCGGGCACATCCAACTGGGAGGAGACCCAATGGAAGACCCAGGACATGCTGGAGGGACTTGACTTCTGCCCCAGCAACCCAACATGCGGCTGAATATGGGTGGATATATGGACTTGTATAGCACCTTTCTGTGTTAGTGGACTCCAAAGCACAGTATTATTCATCCATTCACACCCTGGTGGCGATGAGCTACATTGTAGTTACAGCTGCCCTTGGGCTCACTGACAGAGGTGGAGGCTTCCTAGAACAGGCGCCATCATTACCTCCAACCACCACCAACAGGAAAGGTAGGTTAAGCGTCTTGCCCAAGGAAACAACAGCAGCATTCTCTGGGCCGTGATTGAACCCTCAACCTTTCGATTACTGGACAACCCGCTCTACCACCCAGAGCTGCTGGTGCAACATTTTAACTTTTTAATTTGATTTGAAGGCTTTTTTTATTTTTGTATTAATGTTTTTTCGTTCAGAAATTCATTTTCATGGAATTCACATTAATATGTCAAAGTTTTGAGGCCCGTCTAAAACCGGAACCTATCTGCAGAAACGGATCCTACGGACTAATTTTCAAGCGTGCCAATTTGCAGTTCCTAGGTCCAGTTAGCATCACCTGCAGCGGTAGTTTGTGCTGGTGTTGTGTGTGTTTGATGAGGTTTGGAGGGAAGGAAAATGTGGTCGTTTTTTGCCAGGGATCCCGTAAAAGACTTTGCTTATGAAATTCTCCCGGACAGCCCAGAGAAGTCAGGAATATGGACGCTACATCGCGGGAAACGAAAGGTAACAGCGGCTAACATTTAGCCTTAGTTTGTTTCTGGAGGCCTATGGACCAGCATAATTCCGAGTTGAAATTGT
The DNA here is from genome assembly GCF_043380555.1 of Nothobranchius furzeri. Taxonomy (NCBI): domain Eukaryota; kingdom Metazoa; phylum Chordata; class Actinopteri; order Cyprinodontiformes; family Nothobranchiidae; genus Nothobranchius; species Nothobranchius furzeri. The sequence continues at coordinate 88,652,848 of NC_091741.1, forward strand.
CATACTGGTCAGGACTGTTGGTGATTTATTTATTTTTTTCATTTAATGATTCACTCAGTAACTACGTACAAATGTATTTTTTATTGTCTTTGTTCTCTTTCGTGAGCTAGCTACGGCTCGATGTGTCACATTGACACGTATTTCTCGCCACGTCACCTCCTTTTATCCGAGTTAGCTAGCTTGTTTTTAATCGGTTAAAAGCTAGTTCACCCAACACATTTTGGGCGTTTTCTTACTCTTAGCTGACTATCTGGAACAGCCTGTTAGAATTACTGTCTGTGAGAAACTGAGACAGTCAACTGTATCGTCTTCGTCATCTTCAGCACAAGATCTACTTCCTCCATCACCTCCAGTCACATGAAAGGCCACCCTAAAAGCTTTGGATGTGTGTCCTAAATGGAAATGCTTCCCTGTTCCTTGTCCTATCAGACTACAGGAGATCCAGTGTCTGTGTTTGTCTACGAGGTGTCTCAGGGGACAGAGCAGCAGACACAGCTGGCCAAAGCTGCCTTCAAACGAATGAAGACCCTGCGTCACCCAAATATCCTGGCTTATGTGGATGGACTGGAGGTATTCGTTTTAATTAAAATGAATTTATTATTTTTTTCTTCCACAAGTTCATGAATAAAATGGCAGTCAGGTCTTTTTTCCGCGGAGCTGTCACGTGATCATATATGTAATATCTGCTGTTTTTTGTTTTGTTTGTTTCTGCATGCCAATATTCAGAGAGAGGTGAGTGAATTAGCTTTTCGTTCTAGTGCTGGACACGCAGTATAGCATAAGCTGCAGTACACTGATCACCTGGATCATTACAATCACATGACCAACATCGAGTCACTAATGGAGAACTGAGGGTGAAGTGTGTGAGGAAGGCAGACATGTTTACAAAAAGAGGGATCAGTGAGACGCTAGTTCAAGGATGCTTTCATAACACGTGACATATTATCTCCTGTTGTTTACAAGATAGGCTGGACACTCCATGGGGTGTGAGTTCAGTTAAGGGATGTTTTGTGACCCATAACTCAGAGCTGTGTCTCTTTCGTTGCAACAAGAATAATACATTTATTATTGTTTGACAGACTGTGTCGATCTCTTTTATTTAACTACAGAGGAGACAGGAGGCAGATTTAGAGGCAGCAGAAATGAAAATTCTCTTTAGGAGTGGAAAAAGGAATTAGTTTATCAGAGGAACAGCTCATTTTAGATGTTGTAGAGATGAGGTCATACATGGTAGAGTGAGATGGTTCGGACATGTAGAGAGAAGGGATAAGGAATATCAGAAGAAGATTGGAACAGCCAGGCAGCCTGGTGATTCACTGTGCTGACACCCGATCCCTGAAGGGAAACGCCTAAAGGAAGAATATCTGAGGACATTCTGGAATGTACATGATGTTGGTAGCATCTGTGGTTTATGAGGGTCTGTGTCCAGTCCTGTTTTGTAGAAAAGGAGGTAATAGGACCACCTTTGTCGTTGTCTCAAGCATTCATATTGGATTCCTGTGGCTGCCTTTCAATTTTGTCAGATTGATGTTCAGAAGTTTGGAGAACAGCTGAACATCTCAGACCTTCAGTCACTGCTGAGTAGATTTATTTAGGTCCACCACCATCCTGCTGTCTAACAGTCTTATGCAAAGGCTTTGGTGAGGGTGAGAGTGTCTCAACCAATGTACACAAAGGTCAGTTCTGTGTAACATACTAGAAGGAATCCCATTGATCCCACTTGTTTATCCTGCTGGTGGTTTCAGACGGACAAGAGTCTTTACTTGGTGACTGAGCAGGTGACTCCTCTGGCAGTTCACCTGAAGGCCCAAGCAGAGACGGGCGGCTCTGGAGAGCTGGAGGTGTCCTGGGGAATGCATCAGATAGTGGTAAGAACGGGATGCATGTATCTGTTACGTTTTCATCGTTTCTGTTAGGAAGCTGTCCTTCATTGTCTTCTGTGCGTCTTCCCTCACAGAAAGCTGTGAGTTTCCTGGTCAACGACTGCCACCTGCTTCATAACAACCTGGGCATTTGGGCTGTGTTTGTGGATCGGGCCGGGGAGTGGAAGCTAGGGGCCCTCGATCATGTGACCCCAGAGCAGGGCGACCCCAGCGGGGTTTCTCTTCCCAGCCCCAAAGCGGTTAACCCGGACATGGAGAAGTATGACCCACCTGACACGTCCAACAGCGGAGCCGAGAAATGGTGAGGAAAGGTGTTTGTAAGTGGGTCTCGTTTTCTGTGGAAGGTGTGTTGACCTGGTTGTGCTTTTTTTTTTTTTTTTTTTTTTTTGTTCTGTAGGGCCGGGGAGGTGTGGCGATTAGGCTGTCTGATCTGGGAGGTGTTCAACGGGCCACTAACTCGAACATCCGCCCTCCGTTCTTTAGGAAAGGTTTGTCTTCTCTGCAGTTGTCATCAATCCACCCATTTTCTGTACCCGCTTATCCATGCTTACCTCCAGCAGTCTTTGGGCAAACAGGTGAGGTACACCCTGGACAGATTGCCAGTCTATCGTAGGGCAACACGGAGACACACAAGACAAACCACCAAGTGCACACACACTCGCACCTAAGGGCATTTTAGAGAGACCAATCAACCTGACTTTTGGACTGGGAGGAAGCTGGAGTACCCTGAGATAATCCATGCATGCACAGGGAGAACATGCAAACTCCTTGCAGAAAGCCCCAGGCCGGGACATGAACCCAGGACCTTTTTGCTGCAAGGCAACAGCGCTAACCACTGTGCAGCAGCCTGCAGTTGTAATCAAATATCACTAAAGGTGGGTTTTCCAGGAGCACTACTCGTCCTACAACGGCTCTGTACAGCTTGGTTTGAATCAGCCCGTCTGAGTGTAGTTTTGTTCCCATGCCAGCTTGTGACAAAGTGACATGAGGTGATCAGTGAAAGGTAACTTGTATGCTTCACAGAAACACAACTCAGCTGAAAAATGTTGGTGTTGCTGGACATTTTGCTCAGTTTTATGGCTTTTTGTCAGACCCTGAACCAGGAAATGGCCGCAGGCAAAAAAAAAACAGAAAGCAAAAAAACTCTGGAGCAACCAGTGACTCCGCCCCCTAGCCAATCAGTGGCCAGAATCACGTTGCCGGCCCAACTCAGCCTCAGCAGGTACCTCAACGGAGCAGGGACTAAGAATAGGGGAGAAAGTAAAGGGAAAATGCCAAACTGTGCCCATGGAAACCGTGGTGGGGCCGAGCTGCATCGGCCCGAGTTGCTCTGAGTAGTGCTCCTGGAAAACCACCTTAATACTATGTGAAGTTAATGTGTTTGTTTTCTTGGTATTTATGTCGTCTACAACATTTAGGATAACATAAATGATACCGGAATCGTAGGTTTGTGTGTTATGCTGTTCGCATTAAAGGCTGAAACCTTCTCTGTGGCCTAGTGGTCATACCAAAGACTTTTAAAACGGGACCCAATGCCTCTCCACTTGACACTCAGCTTTCAGGAGGGTTAAATCATGAAATAGATTCAGAGCACAGCCACCACTCCCCATGGGGATGGGTCAAATGCAGATATAAATTCACCAGTGTGTGATGATGACTAATGGGACTTTACCTTTAAAATGCATCTTTCTTGTCTTCAGATCCCCAAATCACTGGTCCCCCACTACTGTGAGCTGGTTGGAGCCAATCCCCGGGCCCGTCCAAACCCAGCTCGCTTCCTCCAGAACTGTAGAGCACCTGGAGGATTCCTCAGCAACAGCTTTGTGGAAAGCAACCTTTTTCTGGAAGAGATCCAGGTTAGCAAACTAGTGCTGTTTGTTGTGGCGCCCTGCCACGATGGAAGAAAACTAATATATTGTATTTGTTTGGTAAAGGAAGAGCTATTGTTTGTATAGTCTACAGTACTTAGCCCCATGACGTTTATAGGTGTGTGTGTGTGTCCCTGTAACAAGAGTCCACCTGTTTAAATCGTCCCTCTGCAGATAAAGGAACCTGCGGAGAAGCAGCAGTTTTTCCAGGACCTGAATGAAAATCTGGACTCGTTTCCTGAAAACTTCTGTAAGCACAAAGTTCTCCCTCAGCTGCTCACCGCCTTTGAGTTTGGTAACGCGGGCGCCGTCATCCTCACACCGCTCTTCAAGGTGAATCCTCGCCTGTCCTGATGCTGAACATTCGGGGGAAAGCAGCTGCGATTGTGTTTCCGATGTAGTTTTGTTTCTATAAGGTGTCCTATTTTACTTCTGACACGATGATTTGTGCTGTTCCAGGTGGGGAAGTTCCTGTCTGCAGAAGAATACCAACAGAAAATCATTCCCGTTATAGTGAAGATGTTCTCCTCCACAGACCGAGCCATGAGGATACGCCTTCTGCAGCAGGTCTGCGACATGTACTTTGGCTCATCCTACTTGTCTCGTTGGTTTTGATGGAAATTAGAGTGAAGTTTCACTGGAGTCTGGAGGAATCTGCTGCTTAAGGGCTCTAACTCCAACCAGTTACTGCATTTGTGTTTAAACCAGAGGAAAAATCACATTATTCACTATTTTTTTAATAACGATAGCTTGTTTTTGTTCTCTGTTACTCAGATGGAGCAGTTCATTCAGTATCTGAACGAGGCTGCAGTTAATTCCCAGATTTTTCCTCATGTTGTTCACGGATTCACCGACACCAACCCTGCCATCAGAGAACAGACCGTTAAGGTGAGCAGTGTGCAATAAATAAAAACACCAAACAGAAGCAGTTGTATTCACCTGGATTAACCCAATACAACTCCTATAGTCGATGTTACTGTTGGCGCCCAAACTGAACGAGACCAACCTGAACCAAGAGCTGATGCGGCACTTCGCCCGGCTGCAGGCCAGAGACGAGCAAGGCCCCATCCGCTGCAATACCACCGTTTGTCTGGGAAAGATTGCCTCCTACCTTAACGCTGGGGTAAAATACATCCGTATTTAGCGTGTGATGCTTTAGTTTTAAACAGGTTAGGGGGTTTAATTCTCATTTTATGTTTATGTATTAGCGACGCTTTTGTCCAAAGCGACTTACGAGTCATAATGAAGCCTGCAGGTTGCCCTTGAGGCTAACAACAAACACTAATCAGTCACTCCTGGGTGGCAGTGAGGCAGCATAATGAGTCATAAAGGAAATTAAACATGGAGCGTGCAGTAGAGTGGGGGACGGGTGCAGGGCTGATGCTAGCTCTTTGAAGAGTTGGGTCTTCAGGAGTTTCTTGAAAATTAACAAAGAAGCCTCTGTTCTAGTAGTGCTTGATGCGTCATTCCACATCTGTGGAACGACACATGAAAAGAGTGGATTGCGTCGTGCTAGCCGACGATCCTTTGATGACCGAGCTGCGATGTAAGCCTTTACAAGGGGATTCAGGTAGATGGGAGCTGTACCATCCAGGACGTTGTATGCTAGTGCTAGCGATTTGAATTTGATGTGTGCAGCTAGCGGTAGCCGATGTGAACAGAATGGTGACGTGCTCTTTTCTTCCTCTTTTCTTCCTAGACTCGAGAGCGAGTTCTGATTTCAGCCTTTTCGCGAGCCACTAAAGACCCGTTTCCTGCATCCCGCTCAGCTGGTGTGCTGGGCTTCGCTGCTACACACAACTATTACAGCGTAACCGAGATCGCCGGCCGAATCCTGCCCACCCTCTGTGCTGTAACCGTGGACCCTAACAAGAACGTCAGAGATCAGGTGTGGAACATTAGAAACATCGAGAAATGAGCCCTAACCTTTGGGAGAAGTTAATTACGTGTTCAGGACGCTTTTCACTGTTTGATGTCTGATCTGCTGTTCTGTTTTCTGTCAGACATTTAAAGCCATCAAGAGCTTCCTTTCCAAACTGGAGGCTGTTTCAGAAGATCCAAACAAGCTGTCTGAGATCGGTACGTGCGAGCTAGATGAGGGTGGAAGTGATGAATCATACCGCCACCCTAAAGAAATGCTTTTAAACAAAAAACATTGGACATAGAAGAATACGTAGAGAAACGTGAGGATGTGCTTTCTGTGGGTGTTTCAGAAACCATTTCCTTGTTCCTCCTGTAGAGAAGGACGTGGGGTCGTGTGCTCAGCCTGCAGGAGCCTCCTCCAGCTGGGCCGGCTGGGCGGTGACCGGCATGTCCTCGCTAACCTCTAAACTGATCCGCAACACTCCTGGAGCAGACGGGGGGTCAGCGTCGGACAGCAGTGGGCCGGCCAGTACAACCAATCAAGCCAGTGCCACAGATGAAGAATCAACTACAAACAAAGGTATAAAATGGTATACAGCTCTTCATCCATCCATTTTCATCCGCTTATCCGGAGTCGGGTCGTGGGGGCAGTAGCCTAAGGCGAGAGGCCCAGACTTCCCTCTCCCCAGCCACTTGGGCCAGCTCCTCCGGGGGAATCCCAAGGTGTTCCCTGGCCAGGTGAGAGACCTAGTCCCTCCACCGTGTCCTGGGTCTCCCTTTAGGTCTCCTCCTTGTTGGACGTGCCCGGAAAACCTCACCAGGGAGTCCAGGAGACATCCTGACCAGATGCCAGAGCCATCTCAACTGGCTCCTCACGATGTATATAGCTCTGCTGGTATAAAACCCGTCCTGTGAGTTTTGTCACCTCCTCTCTCTCATGTTTTAGAAGATACAATTCCTCGAGCCTCCGTGACTCACCACGATGCATCTGGTCGCACAAACACGTCCCAGTCCCATCAGTTCACAGACCAGGATGATGAGGCGGCTGGAGAGCGCTGGGATGACGAGGAGGACTGGGGGAGTTTGGAGGTAGATTTCTTGAGAGAGAACGTTTTTGTAGAGTGGCCAGTTGTTAGATATTTTAAAGTCGTGCTTTCTTTCTCCTAAGGAGCCAGAGAAAACGCTCAGCGATGACTGGAACACCAATTGGCCGGGGACAGCGTCGTCTAAGAAGAAGGGCAACAGCAGAGGAGTAGGAGCTGATGATCTGTTTTAGATGAGTGATAAAACGGCTTTAGTTAGGTTTCACTTAAGGTAATAATCACTTTCAATCCACAGACAGGCCGCTCGTCGTCCGCCATGGCGGTGAAGACACAGAGCTCAGACTGGAGCAGCTCAGGCTGGGACGCTGATGATAGCTGGTCCAATGAGAAAGAAGGCCAGGGTCAGAGCTCTGCAGGCGAGGAGGGCTGGGGCAATGACTGGGGGGAGGAGGAGACAGACGTGACCTCCACCAGTACGATGCTAGACCTGCCCGAAGGTGTGAGGTTAGCCAGCGAGTACAACTGGGACAGCTCGGGGAAAGGAGTCACGCAGAACGATCTGTTTGCTAGTGTGTCCCAGAGGAGCGCTGCTGCTAACACAGTAAGGAAGTGGTGCATCATTTTCTTTCTGGAAACCGGTCTCAAACGTCATTTTTATGATGTTTAAGTCAACAGCGCTGCTCTCTGGTCTGTGTTTGCTTCGTTCAGTAAAACATTAAACGGTCTCAGCTGTTCCATTTAATTAGTTTACATTTGTCATCCTTCAGATTTCCACTCAGCTAAAACTAAAAATTACAACAGTAGATGAGTGTTCAGCTATGTTTTTCTGTTTCTTCATGACAGACTGGTGACGGTTGGGTCTCCGAGGCTGTAGGAGACTGGGGGGCTGAGGAGAGTTGGGAGTCGGTGGATGGAAGTCAGAGTAAGTCCCACTAAAGCTGGGTCTGTTTACCAATCAAGCAAACAGCGTTATCATGGTTTCTACACGGTCTTAAAACGTCTTAAGCCTAGTTTATACTTCTCCGTCAGCTCCAAGAGGGAGAGACACGCACACACAGGCGGAGAGGTGTTGCTCTCATGCTTCTCCGTCTGCTGGGGATGTCGCAAATCAATTCCCCGCCGGGACAACAGAGGGCGTAGCGCTGTTCTGTGGTATCCTGTCATGTATCTGGTCCAAGATAGTATTTATATTTTATTTTTTTATTTAATAGACTTTTTGACACGGACAAATTTGTCTCTCATTCTCCTCCACCTCTTCATGTGCTCGCCACCTCCAAACCCACGTTTCTCATCATTTCCGTCCACGAATAAAACGCTTGCTGCGTATCTTTTCTCTCCTCCCGTCAAGGATGAATAAAACTTTCATATTTTTAGAGATTTTCTGCGAGGTATTCTTCAAGTTTCTCCGTGTCTGCCGCTAGATATTCTCAGCTCTCTGTTTTTGAGGGCGCAATGGCGGCGCCGTAGACGACAGCAGCGTCCTGACCAATCACAAGCTTGCGTTCTCCGTCTCGACAGATCCGTCCATCCTTGCGAGGTTGCTCCAGCAGGCTCGCAAGGACGAATAAAGGCTGTCTCCGTCCCGAAGCAGACGGAGAAGTATAAATTAGGCTTCACAAGCAGTGAATTTACGAATTTGGAAATACCTTAAAAAGCCTTGAAAAAGTTTAGAGTTTTGAAATCTTGGGCCTTAAAGTGATCGTCAACCCTGCCTCAAGAGTTCTCCACTCGCACATCAATTTTGAAAACTGCTACATTAGCAGGCGTTGCCCGGCGGACCGTAGTTGTGCTGTATTTTGGGCCTGAAACAAATACTCGTAGTTTGCATAAATTCCTCAAATCATTTTTACTGGTTTGCTAATGCTAATGCTAGCAGGTAGCACATTCACAATCGAGTGGAGGCTGGAAAAAAAAAACAAGTTCATTGTGAAACTAATAATGAATGAACTCCTCAAGCAGAAGGAAAATCCCCAAATGTTATTAACATTTTCCAGTAGTTTACTTCTGAACGTGTTAAAAACATACGGTCATGTCTACAGATCATATGTGGATGTATTTAGATATGTTCTTTTGAGAAAAGTGAGTGATATTATTCCAAACTATTTAGTATGTGGAATAATAATTAGCAATAATATCAGATGTGAAACAGGGAACTAGACTAATGTAATAAGAGTCTGATAATAATAATAATAATTTACTTGTTTTATTTCATATCGCAGACCAGTCTGGTTGGGACATCTTTGTCAGAAGTGTGGCTCTGTGTTCGTTTGAGCTGCTGAGCTGACAGACAGGATATTAATCATAATTATCAGAGACATGCACCCTCATTCAGTGGTAGAGGATGGCTCCCAGAAGATGACCTTCAATCCCAGATACACCTCCTTCTAGGACAGTCCTGGAGGGCCTCTATCCAGCATCTTTTAGTTGTTTACCTGCTCCAAAACACCCAATTCAGTTCCTGATGTTCAGCAGCTCATCAAGTTTTGCAGAAAGGTGTCAATTACCTGCTGATTAAAATCAGGTGTGTGAGAGCAGTGAAATACCTCAAACCCTCCAGGATGGGGCACCCCTGTTCTGGGACATTGCAGTTGCACTGATTAGTTTTCACACGGTTTGTTGTTGTTTAGTAAAAGGTGTCCTTTTCTGAAAAGGAATCATACGAGTGGATTTTTAAATAAAAAAAACTCAGTAGAATTTTCCCCACACTTAAAAAGGGTTATCAAACCGATTATTTGATTAATCGACAGAAAATTCTTTAGAATATTAAATTACTAAAATATTTGGTAGCTGCAGCCCTACTGTTTTAACTTCAAGTAGAGCATTTCTCCTTAAGTTTAATTTGTCAACCACAACTGCTTTAAATAATGTAGCCTAAATAAAGATGGGCAGAACCAATTATGAGAATGCAACGCAGCAGGTCCATCTCCCAAGGAGTTGGCTTTCATTTAACTGTTGAGTTGTGATTTTAATTGTTTATTGTTCAAGAGTCTCTCTACTCCCCATATTCCCAGAGTTGAATAAGTAGCTAGCTAACGTAAAAAACACAAACCAATGTTAAAAACAACTTGCAAAACAAACTTTCCTGTGGCCTGCTGAAATATTCTTAGATTTTTCACACCTCTGCTTGTTTCACACATTCCACATTTCTTTGAGTATTAAATGAACACAAGTTCAAGAATTTAGATTTTATTTGCCGATGGGGCTGTAAATAGGTCATACGTTTTTATAAAATGCTCTTGAAAAGTTCTTTAGAAGACTTTAACTTGATGAATCGTGTGGGATCCCGGTTTATTACTTGTTAGTTTGTGGGATTCGGATCTTTTCAGCCCCAGTTATGTTTGGTACTTTTGTAAATCCTCCAAAGCTGCATCTCAGTAAATGTGAAAGTATCTCAGAGAGCAGAGTTCTCAGTCTAACATGAGCTGCAGTCTGATTCTGTTTAAACAAAAGTCCTTAGATTATTTTTGTTTTCAGTTCATGAGTGCAGGAGTTGCAGGTAGCTGTCGGAGGCAGTGCGAGAGCAAATGGGATGTGATGTCCTAAATATAGGACCAAACAAAACAACAAAAAATATCCTCAAGTCTAAATCTACTACTTTTTTTCCACGTCTCTGTTTCCTGTCAGACCCCAGCAAAGCAGAGCTGTCCAAAAAGAAACGTGAGGAGAGGAGGAAAGAGCTGGAGGCCAAACGAGCGGAGAGGAAAGCTGCTAAAGGTCCTCTAAAGCTGGGAGCGCGCAAACTGGACTGATTCTGATCCCAGTGGGAACGGAGAGGCTGGATCATGGACCATGGTGGAGTAGATGGAGGGTCCACCAAGAGAGAGTCCCTTAAACGAGGAAAAAGAGGTTCCTGTTGGCCAATGATGAACTGATGGTTTTGGGTTTTCTGTCCTTCCTCATTAATGAACTGATGAAGATAAAGATGGAGACAGAAATCCAACAGACCTGAAGAAAAGAACCTAAAGCTGCTGTTATACAGTAAATGTATATACCTGTTGCATCTTGTCTTTAAAATATGTTGTTGTTTTTTAAAAGACATATATCAAAGTTCTAAATCAAATGTAATAAGATGCTGAATGTTGTCAATATACGTACGCAGACACACCATGGAGAGGACTGTTTCAGTTCAGCTCTGGCTGTGCATGCACTCATTACAAAGAAAACCCACCAAGGCGTTGTCTTTACTTTGCACATTTAACACTGTCTTACTGTTTGTGAGTGGGTGCAGACTGTAAAAGGAACAGCGTGGTTACAGAGACACACTGGTGGAAAATCAAAGTCCAGTTTTGAGTCACAAATGATGTCTGCTGTCGGTGTCTGAAATTATGAGAGTAAAAGTTTGCCTCCTCAGGCGCGGCGTCAGGTTTTCATTTTTGGGTGGGCCACAGTAATTTTGGACGGGCCTTAATAAGCAGTGACGTAAGTGAAGCAGGTAAGTCGCGTTTAAAAAGACGTGATAAATGTTTTCCCCCGTCCTTTTTATTTCTAAAATATAAAGTAAAAAATTCACAATTTAATTTTCATTCATTTTTCATGCACACTGGTAGTTTTTACGGTTATTCACCAGGCAAAATCTTTTGACTTTTTTGGAAAAAAAATCTATTTTCCAGTAAAAGCAAAGCATCCAGCCCACCTCTCCACATGCGTAAATTTGCCGCTACATTCTAAGAAGTGAACTTTTGATGTTTTATGCAACTGTTTTATTTTCAAATAAATACTTAAAATTACGTTTTTAACTCAAACACAACCTATTTTCATTGTATTTAAACAACAGCACAAAAATTCAAAACATCTAGAAGCTAGTAATTAAATCCGATGTAATCATGTCAATTTGTATCTAATAGGTCTTTGAGTTAATTGATATTGTCCACAGCTGCTTTCCGTATTTGCGCCATTACGTCCGTTCCTGCCAGCTTCAAGCACATGTGCACTGAACAGAACAAAAGTCTTAATGATATGCTTCTTTTTGATGGAGCGAGATCCTTCCGCCCTGAGGATGGGAACAACTCATCCTGGATTTAACTCATCTGAGAAGTAGTGTCTGGTTTTATTTCACCAGCAGGGGGCAGCACTGGCCTGGTGTTGGTCCTGGTGAGAGTGTTGCAGGTGGAGCTGATGAGTTAATGTGAGACAGGTGGTTTGAATGAGGTTGATGATGAGCTGGTTGTGGTTGCTGTGGAAACTGGGCCTGGCTGGAGCGGTGGCATGAGATCTCCTCCATTTTCCAGAGAAATCTTAGTTTAAAACTGCAAAATGTATTCAATATTATATTTGTTATCATTACTGTTACCATGAATGTTAAGATTATGTATAAAAAACAGCATATTTTACCTGAAAATATTCATCTTCTCATCTGCCTCCTTTTTCATGGAGGAAAAATTCTCCAGCTTGTTTAAAAGATTTTTATTCTCCTTGTGTAATTCTCCAATTTCCTTCTGTAACTTAATATTGATTATATATTCGTTTTCACTCTTCTGTTTTTCTTGAGCTAAGTTGTATCTCAGCAGTGACTCCTGCTTTGAACGTTTTTGCAGACTCTCACAGAGACTTTCTTTGCTCTGAAGCATGTTTTGTAAAGTCTACACCGTTTTATTACGGGTCTCTGCCGTATGCTGATAGTAATCTACTCCCTGCTCTAATTCGTTAATTTCTCTTTTGTAAAACACACAGTCAGATTCAGCTTTGGTTTGTCTCACCTTCTCATTATTATAAAGCTGATCCCAACCATACAGAGGAAACTGTTCCCAACCAGTCCCAACCATTCCAGAACTGCGCTACTCTGGGTGGCTGCATGTTGGATTAGCTCTGTTGGCCATGTGTAAGTTTTGCCTTTTCTATGACATTTTTTCTTCTGGTTTCTTTGGAGGAATAGTATTTTTTGGACATTTTACTTTTCTGTTTCTGGTGTTGTGAAGCTTGGAGGATTTTTACTGCTATTTTTTCACTTTTTGAGCATTTATGATGCGCAACCATGGCAACAAGCTGGTTTACAATCGGGAGCAGCTGATTAACATTGGGAAGGCTGAAATAATACCTCAACTGAAGCCACAATCTCAAATGAGCTAAAAACGCAAGAAGCGTGGGTGCAGAGCAGGAGCAAAACAGAGACAGAGAAAGAGGAAATTCTAAACCATCTCTTCCATTGACCATAATGGGCAATGTGAGATCACTGGCCAACAAGATGGATGAACTCCAAGCCCTTTCAAGGACTCAGCCAGAGTATCGGCAGTGCAGTGTTATGTGTTTCACCGAGACATGGCTGCAGGACCATATCCCTGATTCCAGCATCTCTCTGCCAGGATTCTTGACTGTACGAGCAGACAGAGATCTGAAGAGGAGCGGGAAAGGAAAAGGAGGTGGAGTGGCAGTGCTTGTCAACAACAGACGGTGCCATCCAGGTCATGTTTCAGTGAAATGTCATCTCTGTAGCCCAGATGTTGAACTCTTGAGAGTAAGTTGTTGCCCATATTATTTGCCAAGAAAGTTCACCAGTGTTGTCTTGGCATCCGTTTATATTCCACCTTCAGCCATTGCTGAAAATGCATGTGATGTCATCAGTTCCGTTGTCGCTAAGCTACAAACCCAGCACCTCAATGCATTTGTGGCTATATCTGGTGATTTTAATCATGCCTCGCTCTCTGCTACACTTCCAACATTTCACCAGTTTTTCAGCTGCTCCACCAGAGAAAACAAGACACTGGATTCGTGTTATGCAAATGTAAAGAATGCATACATGTCCAAAACAAGACCCCCTCTGGGACAATCAGATCACAATCTTGTTTTTCTCTGCTCAGAATACAAACCACTTGTTCAGAGGTGACCTGTGACAAGAAGAACTGTGAGCAAATGGTCCCAGAATGCTGAAGAAGCCCTGCAGGGTTGTTTTGAAACCACAGATTGGATGACTCTTTGCCACGGATATGAAGAGGACATCAATGCCGTGACTGGATGTGTCACTGACTATATAAACTTCTGTGTGAACAACATTATACCCACCAGAACAGTGAGATGCTTCACTAATAACAAACCCTGGATCACCAGTGAACTGAAGAATCTGCTAAATGAGAAAAAAAGAGCCTTCAATGAGGGAGACAGGGAATTATTGAGGAGTATACAGAAGCAACTGCAGATCAAGATCAGAGACAGCAAGGAGGCATACAGGAAGAAGCTGGAGAATAAACTACAGAGGAACAATATCAGAGATGTCTGGTCAAGGATGAAGAAGATCACAGGCTTCAAGCAGAGGAAGGACTGCACAGATAGCAGCCTGGACACAGCCAATGAACTGAACAAGTTCTTCAATAGGTTCAGTTCAGGAACAAACCCAGCATCCTCCTCGCCTGTCCCCAGCCAATCAGACATCCCATCCTCCACTGATCCTACATTTTCCTGTCACACGCCAGCTCTTTCGTCCTCTAATGCAGTCATGGACTCTTCTGGTTCTATAAATCTGTCTTCAACCAAGTCAGGAGATGCTGCTGCCACATTTAACTCCCCCTCCCACCTGTCTCTAGAAGTCAGGTGAAGAGGCAGCTGGAGAGACTGAACAGGAACAAGGCTGCAGGTCCAGTTGGTGTCAGCCCCAGAGTACTGAAGGCCTGTGCAGAGCAGCTCTGTGGGATACTGCAGCACCTCTTCAACCTCAGCCTGGCCAAGGGGAAGGTTCCAGTCCTGTGGAAGACATCCTGCCTTGTTCCAGTTCCAAAGAAAACTTGCCCATCAGTCAATGACGACTACAGACCGGTTGCCCTAACATCCCACATCATGAAGGTCCTGGAGAGACTCCTGTTGGTCCACTTGAATAAGCAAACTAGAACATATCAGGACCCGCTGCAATTTGCTTATTGCCATGGAGTTGGAGTTGAAGATGCCATCATCCAGCTGCTTCAACCAAGATCAGAGACAGCAAGGAGGCATACAGGAAGAAGCTGGAGAATAAACTACAGAGGAACAATATCAGAGATATCTGGTCAAGGATGAAGAAGAATATCGCAGAATATCACTGTCATCTGGACAAAGCAGGCAGCACTGTGAGGGTCATGTTCTTTTGATTTCTCAAGTGCATTTAACACAATTCAGTCTGATGTACTTTGCCAGAAACTCCAGAAGACACAGGTGGGGGCCTCAACTATCGCCTGGATTAAAGATTACCTGACAAACAGACCACAGTTTGTGAGGCTGAAGAACTGACATCAAACCAGGTGATCAGTAACATTGGAGCACCACAGGGGACTGTACTCTCACCATTCCTTTTCACCCTGTACACCTCAGACTTCCAGTACAAATCAGAGACCTGTCATCTACAGAAATACTCAGATGACTCTGTAGTTGTCGGGTGTATCAGAGATGGACAGGGAGCTGAGTACAGAGAGCTGGTGGAGCGCTTTGTGGCATGGTGTGGAAACAATCATCTGACCTTGAACGTGAACAAAACAAAGGAGATGATTTTAGACTTCAGAAGAAACAGGGTGGAGTCAAACACTGTTTCCATCATCAGAGAAGAAGTTGAGGTGGTTGAGGAATACAAATACCTCGGATTTCACCTGGACAACAGACTGGACTGGAGAAAGAACAGCGAAGCCGTTTACAAGAAGGGGCACAGCAGACCGCACTTCTTGAGGACGCTTAGGTCCTTCAATGTCTGTAGCAAGATGCTGCAGATCTTCTACAAGTCTGTTGTTGAGAGTGTAATCTCTTCAGCCATCGTCTGTTGGGGTAGCAGCATCAGAAGCAGGGACCTGAAAAGGCTCAACAGCCTAATAAAAAAGGTTGGTTCTGTTCTGGGGACGACTGTGGAACCACTGGAAGAGATAATGCAAAGAAGAGAATCAAGAAAATGATGGACAACCCTGAGCATTCTCTTCACAAGACTGTCCGACAACGGAAGAGTGTCTTTAGTCAGAGGCTTCTTCAGTTTCGCTGCAACACTGACCGCTACTGGAGATCCTTCCTGCCAACAGCCATTGTAATATACAATAACTATTTGATGACTTGATTATTATTAATATTATTATGAGCTACTACAGCAATCAATTTCCCTCTGGGATTAATAAAGTATTTTTGAATTGAATTGAATTGAAACCCATTTCAGCTGCCTCTCCCAGGAAATAATTCTTTTGGTCGTGATCCAGCCATGATCGTAGCTCAGCTTTGTATAATAGATGGACCAAAAGGTCAACTAAGCTCCCTCTTTATAATGGTAGTCCAGAGCTTTGCACCCATTACTGCAGATGAGGGTCTGATCTATTACTCCATATCTTCCTCCATCCTACCATCACTCACAAACACCAAGATGCTGAATGAGCTTCATTCCAGGCATGACTCACTCCCAGCAGCTCTCAACCTGAGAACATGTTTGTGACCTAAACACAGGCTCTTTTTTTTTTTTGGTAATTTGACTTGTCTAATCATTTCCTCTTTACATCCTTCATCCTCTTCCAGCTCAGCAAGTCTTCCATCTGATATTAAGTTCACTTTATTGCTTTTTTTCTCATTTTTTGGGGCATTCCTCTGTTTCTGTTGACTTCTCTTGGCCCCCACTATGGCGCCCGTTATAGCCCATCAGTACCCATCGTGGTACCTGTTCCTTGGTAACTCAGCTGTGTCTGAGCCCACAGGTACGCCTCCGCCTCCTCTCGTTCCACCCCTCCTTCACTTCATGTTCTATTTATAACTCCAAGATCTTTCTTTCTGATTCTAAGTTTCTGAGCTCAACGCTCAGCTTTGCCAGCAGTGTGCTACCATGCTGTCAAGATGTCAGAGACAGAACTAATTCTGTTTAAATAATTTATATGTATGAATAATACTCTCCTTTTTTTTTCTTCATTTTTATTTTGTCTTACTGGACTTTTGGGTGTCTGCACTCTGTAATTATAGCAAAGAACTGTGTTCTGAGCTTATAAAAGCCTGTTTTAATAGAAAAATTGTTGTATGGTTAACTGCAGACATGATGACTGAAGTGATAGGAGAGCACATCAGTGTCATGATCAGGAATTGGACACAAAGAATTAGCCCCGATTGTGCTTAGAGCTTTGGCAACTTACATTGCTGATTAAATCTGATGAGTTTTATGGAATCTGTTCATTCATGTCTTCATTCTTCATAAAGCAGCAACCATCCCTCACAGCCCAGCAGCTGTATCTGGAACCCCCCAGATGGGAAATGTAATGAATTTGTTGGACTGTTTGGCTGAGGATCAGGGCCCGACAGCTTAAAGGGATACTCCTGGTGTCTTTTGTTGTGTTTGGATCTGGAGAATCCTGTTAAAACTGATTTGGGAGGCACTTTTTATATAATCTACAACTCTTCTTTTCCAAAAACCTCAAGATTATTACATTTCTTCCAGTTCAGCCATCTTTAATGATTGTTTATTTTTAAAATCAATCTAAAGAGCAGCAGGTAGACACCTGTAGGAAACACCTCCAGATCTAAGGTTCTGGTGAAGATCTACATCCGTTGCAGTAATGTTTTATCTTTAAAATAAAATTAAAGTTTATTAGATGCTTCATGACAATCTCAGACATTTAACCACGATATTCAATACTATTCAACTCTCTTTTGTTGTTATAATGTTTCCAAAACCTGGAAAAACTTTTTCCCCACCAGCAATTATTACTCCAGTTACCTCAAACACTCGTGACTCACGTAGTTCATGCTCACATTCACATTTTTCATATTTAAAGTGAATATTGTGAATTTCTGCAACAAAATTATTAGGAACGCCTAACAATAAGGGCTTCTTTACATTACTTAGTGCATTATTAAGCATCCGTAACCTATTAAAAGTATTAACTGCTTATTGAGTAATGCATTAATAAGCAAATCCCCCTGGCCCTTTGTCCTAACCTTAAGAACACTTAATAGTTAATATTGGGCATGTTAATAGAGGGATCCTTTGTTTATTAATGCTTAATAATGCACTACGTAACGTTAATAAAGGGACCCTTATGGTAAAGTGTTACCAAATTATTACTAAAGGGAACTGCTGGTTGAACTGAAGCATTTGAGACCAGTGTTAAATCATCTTGTGAAAGTGGGAGCATAGTTTGATTTTACGCTACAATGATCTGCCGTACTTTTCCACTTCAAATGCCTCATTAGTGTTTTACACATAATAGTTGCTGTTTCCTTAATTCAAACAATATATCATCACACCTGCTTCAGCCAGGAAGTTATGAAACCAGGTTAAAAATAACCTGAATGTGTTTTTTAATCAACCCCTTCAGGAATGCTTAAACCTGCAATTAAATGTTAATTTTTGATAGCTACTTCAGAAAGTACCAACACGATTCACACATTTACATCATTTATTAAACTATTAGCATACAGTTAAATGTCAGAAGACACAATGGCTTCTTAGGACCTTTCTGTGAGTAGTGGACATGCTTTCATTATACGACAGAACATCAAATAACTATGAAAACGTTAAGAAATCGTCACTGGAAATTCACTGTTTTACTTTTAAATTTGATTCATATTTTCCTTCATATAGTCAAAAGCAGTTTTTCATTTAAAATTTTAAAGTTGTATAAATACAAAAATCCATCTCAGTTTACATTATTTATATATTTAAAATATTTTAAAACATCTGTCTGTATAAACATGGCACCTTCATCAGTGAACAGCTTTGTATTCTGTGTAGAAAATCTAAAGACCCTGAAGCTGAGGGGCGACGATTGGAAAAACTCACCACTTTTGTTTCTCAAACCCATGAGGGGCAGTTAGAGGAGACGGAAAAAGCGGGATTGAACCGGTTTGATGTTGATTAGGATAATTAGTGTTAATCATGAGACGTGGGCCTTTGCTGGTCTCAAAGAGGCCGACATGGACTCCATCACTGGGTGTTCTTGTTCTCCTTTTTGCTTCTTCCAAACAGAGCTCCCGCCAGAGCAACAACCCCAAAACCCACAGCTGCAGCGACGCCTGCAATCATCACCATCTCTCCTGCCTTTTGCGCCTGCAGGAGAACAAACACACCTTCATTCGTGTAAATGTGTGCATCAAAAACCCTAATTTTTGTTTAGTATTTTGTTTAAAAAAAAAAAGAAACCATGTGATCCTATAAGTGGTATTGGGTCATGAAATTAGAATATCAAGACAAAGTTGATTTATTTCAGTATTTACCGTAAATCCTCCAATACAGGCCCGGGCCTGTATTTGACTCAAGCTCATCAAGCTCCGGGCCTTTATTGGAAGGAGGATCAGAATTATCTATTTGAGCAAAATGAACTAATGGTTCGCTGGAGTTTTTGACAATTAAAATTGCGCCTACATTTTCAAAGTTAAACACATTTCTTTTAACAACGGTAGTTTCTGCTTCCGACTCCGACACCGGCCAAAATATGATACCCAGCAGTTAATTAAATACAGGCTAATATTAGAGGATTTACGGTACATTCAAAGGATGAAATTTGTACATTAGATACATTCATTACACACAGAATGATATATTTCAAATGTTTATTTCTTTAATGTCAATGATTGTAACTTACAACTAACGAAAATCCCAAATTCAGTATCTCAGAATAATAGGATACCAATTAAGACCAATGAAAAAACAAATTTTTTAGTTATGTGGACCAACTGAAAACAATGTATTAATGTCGGTTCACTAACAACATCTGTGTTTACAGAAGCAGGTGTCTTTGGGGCTGCCAGTGGAGGCTTACAGCTGTGCTTTGTTATAAAGTAGTCCCAAGTCTAAAATGGTGCCAGTGATTTCTTTATGTTACTAGTTATTTTCACTTGTAGTCAGTCTGATTATTTAGGTCACCAAGCAGAATTGGGATCAGTACTGAGTTTGTTTACTCACAGTGCTGGTTGTATTTATTCACTTACTGTTTTATGCTAAGCTAAAGCTAAAGGGGTACAGCCGGTGTCGGTACAGGATCTGCTCGGGTGCAAGATCGGCTCGGGGTCCTTCGACTGCCGATGACATCAAAGTACGGCAAACCCACTCGGAAAAAATACACTACACATCTTCATACTGTTGGAAAGAATTAAGCAGTTTTGTTATATCTTACGACGTAAGTTTGTGTTTATAATGGTTTTTGTAAAATAAAACACTATATTGTATTCATAATGTTGAACTCCACTTTGAGCACATCCCTTGAAGGATCATAGGTATTAGCAACACCTGTGAAATTGTATTTGCAGGAAAGAAGTGTGTCCTGTTTATCGAAGTATTTTGTGTTTAGAGTTTTTGACGTCTTGTCCATGCGTAGTTCAGTTATGCTCATAGCTGCTAGCCAAAACTCTGGAGTTAAAACTTTTCTGGCTTTACTAAAATACCTGTCTGTACTTATTTGATTGGTTTTACTTTCTATTAGACTCCAAATTTAATCATTTAGCATGTTTCTAATTCATAATTTGTAAGAATGTAATCGGTGATATTAGTATTAGCATTCCTATGGGTTTTTCCATGTATATTAGCATTGCACTAACCACTCGCTGCCAAATTGCAGCCTTTGCGATTAGAAAATCTCCTTTTGTCACATCGCAATTTAATTGCACATGCAGTTAATCGTTCAGCCCTAATATACATGCAGCTCTGTGCTAAAAGTGTATTTTCAAAGAGGTAATGATGGATTTCTTGGTATAAGTTGTCCATCTTACCAACAGAAAAATTTGCCTGGACTAACGTAACGTGATAACAACGTAATATGATTACATAACTTCCGTAAGGTTCATGTTCAGCCAATCAACTACTTTGACGTCATCGGCAGTCGAAGGACCCAGAGCCGATCTTGCACCCGAGCAGATCCTGTACCGACACCGGGTCAGGAGAACTGGGCTGGTTACAAATTGTTTTCCCCACTTCTCTAACGCTGGGGAATATGTCAACAGACAAAAAAAATCAATTTTGTGTGGAACATCCCTTTAAAAATAATAAAAATTACTCTAATCAAAAACTGGTGAAAGTGAGTGCATCTGTGGGGAATATTTAAAAAATATATACATATATGTGTGTGTGTGTGTGTGTGCGTGCGTGCGTGCGTGCGTGCGTGCGTGCGTGTGTGTGTGTGTGTGTGTGTGTGTGTGTGTGTGTGTGTATTGCATTGCAGGTGCTCTTCAGGATCTAGTCAATCACAGGATGTAGATGAGGGAGAAAAATAGGTGATCAGAGGCACTCTGGGAGGCATTTTTATTAGAGCAAGAAAAAGCCGACGCGTTTCCGTCACGGAAGACCTTCCGAGAGTGGGATTGGTCCTTCCAGCCGACCACGCTTCCAGTCACGCTGCAGATGCTGAGCCTCACCAAAGATGGAAGGGAAACATCCTTTAGGCTCTTTAATTGTGTTGCTGTTTGAGAATAAAAGTCAACCAGCTATTTAATGGCATCTCAAACAGGAAATCTGTGAAACTGATATTGTGGGTTTTAATTTGTTATTGAATTCATCTGTTCTGTTCTGCTTATTAAAGATCCTGGAGCTCCTGACCTTACAGAGCCCAGACACCCTACATAAGCAGCTCATTTCAGCTTCATACAGCCAGGGTTTCGTTCTTTTGATCAGGATCCAACAAACATCATGATCTCATGACTACAGGTGAGGGTCGGGGGGTTGAGGCTCGGTTGCTCCAGAGCTCCACTCTCATTAAACCTTGATGTATCAATCCATCTCTAACTCCTCCATCCCTTGACATCAAAATATTTAACTCCTTTGCTCTAAGGCAAATACCTCCTCCCAAACCAAATGGAGCATTCTACCTTTCAACCAGCAGAGAACCGGAGGTGCGTTATTGCGCTGCAGAAGAGCAACCATGAAGAAAAAGGTAGATCTTGATCAAACATAGTTTTTATGAAAATTCAACACCGTAATGGAGATGATCAAAGCCCAGGATATATGAGGCGACCATGTGATAAAGAGATGATCTTTTTACCACCTATTGGCTCGCTCTTGCAACCGCATCCTGTGACCTTTCACCATGTGCTGCGTGTGAGGCTAGCTCTTGTGTCTGGAGAATTTACAGGTTCACTTGTATTCAAGAGAAGGTTTCTTGAAAGCTCAAACCTACAGAACAAGTCTCAATAAGGACACACCCTGTAGAGGAGAAGGGTGGAGAAGAACTAAAAATATCTGCCATGTCTAAAACAGGCTACTAGGAACTGAGCCGCCACGTTAGGACTGGAAATGGAGCTGTTGGAGTCGGAGTCTGGGACTTTCAGTCCACACACTTTAGAGATACTTCTTTATTACATCTCAAAGTGTCTATAAAAAACCCTACCTGCCGGGACTCGGCCTTGTCATAGCGCAGCTCAGTGACAAAGTGCTCACAGTTGCCTCTGAAGATGCAGTAGGACAGCTCCTGGCCCACCAGCGCACAGGCCTCCTGCACAATAACATCGGCCGGACGGGGTTTGTACTTATTATCCAGGCTGTTGTTGATAACCCACTGGTCAGTCCCCACCACATCCCACAGCTTCTCTCTCTTTACTATAGCCTTCTCAGACAGGACGGACATCACGCTGCTGGACCCCGCACTCGGGACGTCGGCTGAGCAAAGACAGACAACAGGAGAACATGAGAGGGACTGCTGGGGTGAGTAGGTCATATTATGATCTAAAATACAGACACTGTGTGTGTGTGAGACTCACAGGGTGGTGCCAAGTGGACAACAAATCCGTCACCAACATAAATGGCCCAGTGCTGATAAGAGCCACGCAAGATCTCAATCATGTCCCCCAGCTCTGGTTTCTCATCGTACTGGGATCAGAACGCAGACAGAAAGATGTTTCATGTTGCAACAACTGTTTTCTCAACAGGATCTGGACGTTTGGCCAGACTAGAGTCCTCAACAAACCATCAGTCAAACACAGGTGTTTTACAGTGAATTAAAGCATAATATATAATAATAATCATAACAACATTAATAATAACAATAATAATAATGAGGAATGAGAGGTAAATCCTCACCAGAGTTGGGGCCATGTCAGGGCTTGACTGCTGGTTAAGTTTCCCGCTCTCACCTGCAACAACACATAAACAAGCTTGTTCCTAAATTAATTTATATTTTACCTTCAGACGTCTCATTAAAACACGTCCTATGAATATAAGTAGCCTATTTCTGAGGTTATTTAATTATCTGATTTAGTGACAAAATCGAATCCCTTTATTTGGTAGGAATGCACGCAGATCTGCTGTAAATTAAAGGCTTTGCTCTTCAGAACGGAGAAAACCTTTCAGCTAGAGGCTGAGCAGATACCATCAGAGCTGTAGCTGGTGCTGGCCTGAGGCCACCTGTGTTTACATCCTCCTATGAATAAAAGCGCCTCCATCTTCAGCGGACTGGTCTCAGATCAGCTCGGAAACACGACGCAGGATCACAATAACACAGTCTCGCTCCCGGAGAGTCTATAACTCACCTTAACGAAAATGTCGGCAGCCTGGTTTTAAAACGACAGACGCCAACGGTGACATCAACACCGAACCTCAGCGAGCAGCTGACTGCTCGGACCACGTGACCTCCGCGGTGAACCTGTCAACGAGCAAAACGTGAAAAGCTCCAGCTCCATCCTACAGCAAGCTACACCCCGTTAATGGACTGGTGTCAAGCCAGCCTCCAATTCCAGCATTGCAGTCAAGCCAGCCTCCAATTCCAGCATTGCAGTCAAGCCAGCCTCCAGTTTGTTTTCTGTTCCCCGTCTATTCAAATTATTACGGGACTGGATGTGGAAACCGGATTTCAAAATAAAATTCAACTTCAAGTGAATTATCAGATATTTAAAGAACACAATAACAAATAATTTAGGCTTGTTCACTATTAGCGCCCTGTCTATATCAAAGCCATCTTATTTTGGATTTCAAAGTAAAAGCCCTGTGATTTTTCATTTTTGAATTACTCTTTCAATGACTTCAGAATGCTCTTAAAAGCAAAAGTCATATTTCCAAAGAGTAGTTGCATTTTGTATCAACACTATCCAACCACAGCAATTTGAAATTGCCCATATTTGACCGACTCTTTTAACGATTTCAAAATGCTCTAAAATGGAAAATTGCTGTTTCCACAGGGTAATTCCACTTTAGATCAACAGTATACAACTCCACAGTGATACCATATGTTACAGCCCAGGGCCATTTGGGTTTATTTCCCCTGTGTGTGTGTGTGAGAGGAGATGCAGCACCTGTCTCCCATCTCACTAAATTGCATCCCAATTAGACTCTCCCAGCTGATCCTGATGATCAGGACTTCTAGCAGCATAAAAGTCAGCCAGCCCTAAGATCAGGGAGCACCAGGCCAGGGAGGTTCTCTCTGGTCTGGTGTCTCCTCAGCAGCGGTTTGGTTTGGTTTGGTTTGGTTTGTTTTGTTTTGTTTTGTTTTGTTTTGTTTTGTTTTGTTAAGTTTTATGTAACAACTTTGGTGGGTGCTTAAGAAAACTCTCTGTGTTTAACCGTCAGTCCTTTTTTAGGTGTAGGGTGTAGAGGAAACTTTACCCCTTCGCTTGCTTTAAATAAGACATTACTCGGAAATTATGTGATGGTCTTTTGTAGTTTTGGTATTAATTTGGTTAATATGAGAGTTTAGTTGTTACTCGTTTTGCGTTGCTGCTGATGTGTCTTGTTAATCTGTGTTATTTACGTAAATAAATGTTGTTTTGTTACTTTTACCACGAGAACATGCGTCCTCAATTGTTACCCCAGGCCCCCTAGACAGCCTGGAGTGTAACAAATGGGGTCACACACACACACGAGCCATAACACAGTATGGTGCACAACGGCACTTTAAGGTGTGGTCTAATCGATAGAAAGTTGTAAGTACACAGTTTAACATATGCACAAATTGGCCTTCAAATGGATGTCTATCTAATATGTTTTGATTCTGTATTTTAGTTTTTGACACTAACAGCAACTGTGCCATGTGTTCACTGACCAAGCCACCTGGATCAGGACCTTCAATGACGAACTGGGTGAGTTGGAGGGTATTTGAATTTCTCAAAAGTGTAAAAGTCTTTGAGTATAAATATTTTTATTTTGCTTTGTCTGTTTGATTTTAAATGGATACAATGTGACACCTGTCAAAGATGATACCATGAGCAGTGCCTTGACAGGACCAACAATGACTTTAAAAAAACAAAGGAAGAAGAGTGGAATTGTCTCCTGTGCTGTTAAACCAGACTTATTGAATGCTTGTGTCAAAATATTTGAAGACGTACTCTGTTGTCTCCACCAAAGTGATAATTTGAGCAACATAATACGGCGAAACGTTTTCATACATATCTAATGCACATTTCCGTGATGTTGTCATTTACCTTTAATGTTATCATGACTGCACCTTTTGGACTTTACAATTTACTCTCCTTGTATTGAGCTGTTCACTTTTCCTGGGATTTGTTTTCAAAGATAAACAGATTTACCTATCTTTTATGAAAATGGTTCTATTTCATAACATTACAAATACAAAGAAAATATTGTGTCATATGTAAAGACAAGAAATCCACTTCAGTAAATTTTAATAAATAAAATCAGACTGACTTTATTGATATGGAATCATTGTGTGGTTGTATATTATTGAGTGAACATGTAGTCATCCTGTGGAAACAGCAAAAATCTATTTAAGAGCATTTTGAAATTGTTAAGAGTCATATATGGGCAATTTAAAAGGCCTTTATTTTGGAAGGCAACATCAGAATGACTTGATATTGATATGGTATCACTGTGGGGTTGTATACTGTTGATCTACAGTGGAATTACCCTGTGGAAACAGCAATTTGCTATTTTAGAGCATTTTGAAATCGTTAAAGGTAGGTCAATTATGGACAAGTTGAAAGGGCTTTTATTTTTTTAAAGCAAAATCAGAACAACTTGATACAGTATCACTGTGGGGTTGTATACGGTTGATCTAAAGTGAAATTACTCTGTGGAAACAGCATTTTTCCATTTTAAAGCATTTTGAAATCACTGAAAGTTTGCTCGTATATGGGCAATTTAAAAAGGCCTTTATTTTGGAAGGCAACATCAGACTGAGTTAAATTCACAGGGCTTTTACTTTGAAATCCAAAATAAGATGGCCTTGATGTTGACAGGCCGCTAATAATGAATGAGTCTTAATTATGTTCTTAAAATATCTGTTAATTCACTCGAAGTTTAGTTTTATTTTGAAATCCGGTTTCCACATCCCTTCCCGTAATACTTTGAATAGACGGGGAACCGGCAATAAACTGGAGGCTTGCTTGACACAAGTGTTAAAGGGATGCGTGTGATGGGACGCCATGTCTATGATTTAGTTATGTTCTTACAACAAACGTGTGTTTATTACACCAAATCCATTTTTTAAATCTTTGATTTTTTTTAGCATTTTATGGCAGCCTAATCCCATTCATATCATGTTTTGTTTTTATTTTATCTTGCATTATTGTTTTATGTATTAAAACTATAAGCTTCGACTTCAACCAGTTCTAACTGATCTCTTTCACAAGCTATAATTGTATGACAGCATTGTTATGAAATAAAACCATTCATTCATTCATTCACCGTTCACACATTCTGATCAGTTTAAGAAGGAAAATGGTTGAAAATTTTGAAAACAAAGGAAATGTAGTTTTCGTGACTTTTTTTTTACAGGATTCTTCTCAATAAAATAACTTCTGATCAAAAACTATGTATTCTCAACCTCTTGTTCCTTTTTGTAACAATGTTGTTTATTTTAAGCCAGCTTGAAATAATTCCAGGAAATCTTTAAAAAGTGTAGACCTGGAGGTCAGTTTGTGAATTTTCTTCCAGCTTGGTGAGAGGACTTTGTCCTCTGACTCACACACATATTCAGAAGGGCCACCCCTAGAAAACTGCTGCACCCCAGGAAAAAAACAGCATTAATAAATCATATTGATGTTCACTTAAACCATATATTCATCTTACTTATTCAAGACAGCAAAGTAAAACACAATTAAAAGAAATTATACACTTAACGAGTAAAGAAATAAGACGTGAAATAAACAAAAGAATAAATTCTAGAATAAATTTTGAAATAACATTTAAAAATAACATTTCAGAAAATAAATTTATTTCTCAAAATTGAGAAGTGTTTTGGATACATATTGTGTTTTAATAAAAACAAACAAGGGAGCAATGTCATTCATTGCATTGTCGTCGTCTTTCTCCGCCTATCCGGGTCTGGGTCGCGGGGGCAGCATCCCAACTAGGGAGCTCCAGACCGTCCTCTCCCCGGCCACCTCCACCAGTTCCTCCGGCAGGATCCCAAGGCGTTCCCGGACCAGATTGGAGATGTAACCTCTCCAAAGTGTCCTGGGTCGACCCGGGGGCCTCCTGCCGGCAGGACATGCCCGAAACACCTCCCCAGGGAGGCGTCCTGGAGGCGTCCTGACCAGATAACCAAACCACCTCAACTGACTCCTTTCGATCCGGAGGAGCAGCGGATCTACTCCGAGTTCCTCCCGAATGTCCAAGCTCCTCGCCCCATCTCTAAGGCTGAGCCCGGCCACCCTACAGAGGAAATTCATTTTGGCTGCTTATATTCGCGATCTCGTTCTTTCGGTCATTACCCAAAGCTCATGACCATAGGTGAGGATTGGGACGTAGATCGACCGGTAAATCGAGAGCCCGGCTTTCTGGCTCAGCTCCCTCTTCACCACGACAGATCGGCTCAGCGTCCGCATCACTGCAGACGCTGAACCAATCCGCCTGTCGATCTCCCGATCCCTCCTACCCTCACTCGTGAACAAGACCCCGAGATACTTAAACTCTTCCACTTGAGGTAGGACCTCTCCCAACCTGGAGTTGGCAAGCCACCCTTTTACGGTCGAGAACCATGGACTCAGATTTGGAGGTGCTGATCCTCATCCCAGCCACTTCACACTCGGCCGCGAACCTACCCAGCAAGAGCTGAAGGTCAGAGCTGGATGAAGCTAGGAGGACCACATCATCCGCAAAAAGCAGAGACGAGATTCTCCTGCCACCAAACTCGACACACTCCACACCACGGCTGCATCTAGAAATTCTGTCCATAAAAGTAATGAACAGAACCGGTGACAAAGGGCAGCCCTGGCAGAGTCCAACCCTCACCGGGAACAGGTCAGACTTACTACCGGCTATATGGACCAAACTCACGCTCCTCTGGTCAAGGGACTGAATAGCCATTAATAAAAGGCCACCCACCCCATACTCCTGGAGTGTCCCCCACAGGGTGCCCCTGGGGACATGGTCATATGCCTTCCTCCAAATCCACAAAACACATGTGGATTGGTTGGGCAAACTCCCATGCCCCCTCCATCACCCTTGCAAGGGTATAGAGCTGGTCCACAGTTCCACGGCCAGGACGAAAACCACATTGCTCCTCCTCAATCTGACATTCAACTATCGATCGGACCCTCCTCTCCAGTACCTTGGAGTAGACCTTTCCAGGGAGGCTGAGGCGTGTGATCTCCCTATAGTTGGAACACACCCTCCAGTCACCCTTAAAGATGGGGACCACCACCCCGGTCTGCCACTCCACAGGAACTGCCCACGATGACCATGCAATGTTGCAGAGACGTGTCAACCGCGACAGCCCTACAACATCCATAGCCTTGAGAGACCCAGGACGAATCTCATCCACCCCCAGGGCTCCGCCGCTGTGTAGTTGTTTGACTACCTCAGCAACTACTGCCCCAGAGATTGGACAGTCGGCTCTGGCTCCTCCTTGGAATGCGCGTAGGTGGGATTGAGGAGGTCCTCAAAGTATTCCTTCCACCGTCCAACTATAGCCCCAGTTGATGTCAGCAGCTCCCCATCCCCACTGTAAACAGTGTGAGCGAGTTGCTGCCTCTCTCTCCTGCGGCGCCGGACAGTTTGCCAGAACCTCTTTGGTGCCAATCAATAGTCTTTCTCCATGACCTCACCAAACTCCTCCCACGCCCAAGATTTTGCCTCGGCAACTGCCACTGCTGCACCCCGCTTGGCTATCCGGTACCTGTCTGCTGCCTCCAGAGACCCACAGACCAGCCATGCCCTGTAGGCCTCCTTCTTCAGCCTGGCGGCTCCCCGAACCTCTGGTGTCCACCAGCGGGTACGGGGGTTGCCACCACGACTGGCACCGGCCACCTTGCGACCACAGCTAGCAACAACCGCCTCAACAATCGCAGAGTGGAACAAGGCCCACTCGGAGTCAATGTCCCCCACTGCTCTCGGGACGCAGTCAAAGCTCTGCCAGAGGTGGGAGTTGAAAACCATCTTGAAAGGTTCTTCTGCCAAGCGTTCCCAGCAGACCCTCACTATGCGTTTGGGTCTGCCAGGTCTACGTGGCATCTTCCCCTGCCATCTGATCCAATTCACCACCAGGTGGTGATCAGTTGACAACTCTGCTCCTCTCTTCACTCAGGTGTCCAAAACATACGGCCGCAGGTCAGATGATACGACTACAAAGTCTATCATTGACCTGCGACCTAGGCTGCCCTGGTACCAAGTAAGTAAATTACTGTTTTTTTAGTGTCGTTCTATAGTGGGAATTCAGACAAAGCTGAAGGTGGTTCCTAATTTCCATTTAGGAAAGGGCAATTCCAACTAAATGTTCCAGCCACTGAGCTCCTGCTCCTATTATAAAACTACAACTCCCGGACCAGTAGTTACCAATGGGGTCTATCACCCATACGTGGGTCCCTACAATTTAGGCTGTGCTGCTGAGTTGAGATTACAAGATTATATTTGTAAAAATTACATTTATAAAATCCCAATAATGTTCAGTATAGCCATAAGTCAGTCCAAGATTGATTCTGTATGTCTGTATAAAGGTTAAAACCTACTGTTCACACCTGGACCAGATTATTCTACAATTGTAATGACCAGAACTTGAGAACCTGTGGGGACACCAAGACACAGCAAGGCACTTTCATAGTCTTTATTAGCAAAAGCTAAGATGTGGCGTTACCTATAGTGGGCGAGGCTGGAGACAGAGTCCGTGAACAGGCGAAGGTCATGGAGGCAGGCAGAGTTCTTGGTGAGGGTCAGGCATGGAAACGAGGTCAGGAGGCTATGATCGGTACGGTAGGATGGAAAAAGGCTGAAAGATTTACTAGCAGAAGCATTCAATAATCAGGCAGAGTGCTGATGGTTGACTGTGGAATATATAGCTGGTGAGGCAGGTGTGTGGCATGAGCTTGATGAGGGGACCAGGTGTGATGCATGAAGGCTGATGAGATGAATGATGGTGCATGGAGGTCAGGACATGGCAAGATCATGACAACAATATCACAATCTGTTAAACATAGATTGTGATTTGTGAAACCTTTATTTGATTTGAGAAAAAATAGTTGTTGTTTTTTTGTTTTTTTTACAAATGCAGGAACGAAATTGTGCTAAAATGTAGAAAATGCTGAAACATATCTTGCCTGGCCGGGCAGCTCTCTGTGTACTCATTAGAGATGTTCATGGGCATAATAATTTCAATTCAACTTTGTTTTTCACCTTTTTAGTCATTTTCATTCCCACTTATTGTCACCATTTTACACTTATTTTTTGAATATCTGATCAATAGAGCTCATTTACATCAGATTCTAGCTGAACTCTTGGTCCTAGTGGTCGGCCAGTCTATTTAATATAACATAATATTGTTGCTGGAGAGTGAAGAGTGCAGGGGGCACAAATTTACTTTGAAGAAAATGTCTGTGTGTCTGTGTATGATAGGTTAGGCGGGGCAAAACAAACCAAAACGCACACACACATTTTAGTTGATGCATACTTCACCTCTGAGTAACTCAACTGCGTTTTTCTGGCTAAAAGTGCCCGATGACCTCCGTTAGCTTCGGGTTTGCTCAGGTAGTTTGTAGCTACCTGTGTTGGCTCCAAGCTCTGTGTAGGCTTGCTTGGGTTATTTAGTAGCTACATCAGTTCAGTTTATGGGTGTCAGTCATTTGCTCCCACCCTCACAGCCCCACTCTCAGCTCCACTTCTTTTCCCATTTATGGATTGTGACGAACAGGATGGTGGCGATTGCTACTGCCAGCCTCTTTAGCCACTTTAGCAATGACCTTTTTTGTCTTGCCCTCCTTGTGCAAGTTGTCAATGGTTGTCTTTTGGACAACTGTCAAGTCAGCAGTTTTCCCCATGATTGTGTGGCCTACAGATTAGACTGTGGCACCAGGGGTCTTCAATTATAAACCTTTTCACAATATTCTAATGCTCTGATTTCATTAGTTTTCAGTTTCATCAAAATTAAAGAAATAAACATCCATTCATCCATCCATCCATTTTCAGCCGCTTATCCGGAGTTGGGTCGCTGGGGCAGCAGCCTTAGCAGGGGCGCCCAGACTTCCTCTCCCCAGCAACTTGAACCAGCTCTTCCGGGGGAATCCCAAGGCGTTCCCTGGCCAGCCAAGAAACATATTCCCTCCAGCGTGTCCTGGGTCTTCCCTTAGGTCTCCTCCCAGTTGGACGTGTCCGGCAAACCTCACCAAGGAGGCGTCCAGGAGGCATCCTGACCAAATGCCCAAGCCACCTCAACTGGCTCTTCTCAACGTGGAGGAAATAAATACTAGAAATATATATATGTGTGTGTGTAATAAATTAATCTAATATACAAGTTTCACAGTTTGAATGGAATTACTGAAATAACACTACTTTATCATGATGTTCTAATTTTACGAACAGCAAAACTCCTTCAAGCAGGCTTTTATCCTGAACCCACAGGTGCAGCCGCTCAGTGCAGTTAAACACAATCATGTGCCACACCCAGCCAGGCCAATGGGACACAAAACACTCAGATATTTTCATAATATTTTTCTGTGCCCTTACGAAAAAGAAGTATACTTTAAGTATATAATTTCAAGTATACTTAAGTGTACAGAAGTTTATTTGCATACTTGTTCTTAAAGTTTACTTAGAAGTATACTCCTTGGGACTAAATTGGGCCGCTAAAAGTATACTTGAAGTATACTACAAGTATACTTCAAAGTAATAATTTAAGTTTATTTGTAGTGTACTTCTGATATAATTGAGTATACTTTCTCTTTGAAAGTATACTTAAAGTAACCTCACAAGTGTACTTGGGAGTGTACTTCAGATATAATTGAGTATACTTTTCTCCTTGAAAGTATACTTATAAGTTTACTTGTAGTGTACTTCTGATATAATTGAGTATACTTTTCTCCTTGGAAGTGTACTTAAAAGTAACAATATAAGTTTACTTGTAGTGTACTGCTGATATAGTTGAGTATACTTTTCTCCTTGAAAGTATACTTATAAGTTTACTTGTAGTGTACTTCTGATATAATTGAGTATACTTTTCTCCTTGGAAGTATAAGTAACAATATAAGTTTACTTGTAGTGTACTCCTGATATAGTTGAGTATACTTTTCTCCTTGAAAGTATACTTATAAGTTTACTTGTAGTGTACTTCTGATATAATTGAGTATACTTTTCTCCTTGGAAGTATACTTAAAAGTAACAATATAAGTTTACTTGTAGTGTACTCCTGATATAGTTGAGTATACTTTTCTCATTGAAAGTATACTTAAAAGTAACAGTATAAGTTTACTTCTAATAAAATTGAGTAAACTTTTGCCCTTGAAAGTATACTTAAAAATAAACTTTAAGTAACATTATAAGTTTACTTGTAGTGCACTTCTGAAATAATTGAGTATACTTTTCTCTTTGAAAGTATACTTAAAATTATACTTAAAGTAATAATGTATGTTTACTTGTAGTGTACTTCCTATATAATTGAGTATACTTACAGTTTTGAAAGTACACTTTACAGTAAACTTGACGTAATATTCTTTTAGTACATTTAAGTATCTCTATTTTTTCTATAAACACATACTGGAAGTAACATTTAACATCTGCTATTTGCTTACTACCAATACAATTAATTTCCACTATTTACTGATACTTCGTCTTTATGCAGAGAAAAAAAATAAATAATAGATAAAAAAAATAAAATAGCTAAGTCATTTTGTCTCCTCCTTGAACCGTCACCTTATCGTGGTGGAGGAGTTTGAGTGCCCTAATGATCCTAGGAGCTATGTTGTCTGGGGCACTTAGTGCCCCTGGTAGGGTCTCCCATGACAAATTGGTCTTAGGTGAAGGGTGAGACAAAGAACGGTTCGAAGGATCTTTCATGGTGGTGAAAACGAAGAGTCGGAGTACCCGGCCCGGAGGGTTACCGGGGTCCCACCCTGGAGCCAGGCCTGGGGTTGGGGCCCGTGAGCGAGCGCCTGGTGGCCGGGCTTTCGCCCATGGGGCCCGGCCGGGCCCAGCCCGAACCGGATACATGGGCTCGTCCAACTGTGGACCCACCACCCGCAGGAGGAACATGAAGGGTCCGGTGCAATGTGAATCGGGTGGCAGACCAAGGCGGGAGCCTTGGCGGTCCAATCCCCGGACAAGGAAACTAGTTTTTGGGACATGGAACGTCACCTCGCTGGCGGGGAAGGAGCCGGAGCTTGTGGCAGAGGTTGAGCGGTACCGGCTAGATATAGTCGGACTCACCTCGACACATTGCATTGGCTCTGGAACCCGAGACCTGGAGAGGGGTTGGACACTCTACTTTGCTGGAGTTGCTCCGGGTGAGAGGCGGAGGGCTGGGGTTGGCTTTTTGTTAGCCCCGAGACTCTCTGCCTGTGTGTTGGGGTTTACCCCGGGGGACAAGAGGGTAGCTTCCTTGCGCCTTCGGGTCGGGGAACGGGTCCTGACTGTTGTTTGTGCTTATGGGCCAAATATCAGTTCAGAGTACCCACCCTTTTTGGAGTCCCTGGGACGAGTGCTAGATAGTGCTCCATCAGGGGACTCCATTGTCCTGCTGGGGGACTTCAATGCTCACGTGGGCAATGACAGCTTGACCTGGAGGGGTGTGATTGGGAGGAACGGCCCACCTGATCAGAACTCGAGCGGTGTTTTGTTATTGGACTTCTGTGCAAGCCGCAGTTTGGCCATAACGAACACCATGTTCGAACATAAGGATGCCCACCGGTACACTTGGTACCAGGGCAGCCTAGGTCACAGGTCGATGATAGATTTTGTAGTCGTATCATCTGACCTGCGACCGTATGTTTTGGACACCCGAGTGAAGAGAGGGGCGGAGCTGTCAACTGATCACCACCTGGTGGTGAGTTGGATCAGATGGCAAGGGAACATGCCGCGTAGACCTGGCAGACCCAAACGCATAGTGAGGGTCTGCTGGGAACGCCTGGCAGAAGAACCTGTCAAGACGGTCTTCAACTCCCACCTCCGGCAGAGCTTTGACCACGTCCCGAGAGCAGTGGGGGACATTGAGTCCGAGTGGGCCTTGTTCCACTCTGCGATTGTCGAGGCGGCTGTTGCTAGCTGTGGTCGTAAGGTGGCCGGTGCCAGTCGTGGTGGCAACCCCCGTACCCGCTGGTGGACACCAGAGGTTCGGGGAGCCGTCAGGCTGAAGAAGGAGGCCTACAGGGCGTGGCTGGTCTGTGGGTCTCCGGAGGCAGCAGACAGGTACCGGATAGCCAAGCGGGGTGCAGCAGTGGCAGTTGCCGAGGCAAAATCTCGGGCGTGGGAGGAGTTTGGTGAGGCCATGGAGAAAGACTATCGATCGGCTCCAAAGAGGTTCTGGCAAACTGTCCGGCGCCTCAGGAGAGGAAGGCAGCAACTCGCTCACACTGTTTACAGTGGGGATGGGGAGCTGCTGACGTCAACTGAGGCTATAGTCGGACGGTGGAAGGAATACTTTGAGGAGCTCCTCAATCCCACCAATGCGCATTCCGAGGAGGAACCAGAGCTGGGAGGCCTGGGGATGGACTGTCCGATCTCGGGGGCAGAAGTTGCTGAGGTAGTCAAACAACTACACAGCGGCGGAGCCCCGGGGGCGGATGAGGTTCGTCCTGGGTATCTTAAGGCTATGGATGTTGTAGGGCTGTCATGGTTGACACGTCTCTACAACATTGCGTGGTCATCGGGGGCAGTTCCTAGGGAGTGGCAGACCGGGGTGGTGGTCCCCATCTTTAAGAAGGGTGACCTGAGGGTGTGTTCCAACTATAGGGGGATCACACTCCTCAGCCTCCCTGGAAAGGTCTACTCCAAGGTACTGGAGAGGAGGGTCCGATCGATAGTTGAATCTCAGATAGAGGAGGAGCAATGTGGTTTTCGTCCTGGCCGTGGAACTGTGGACCAGCTCTATACCCTTGCAAGGGTGATGGAGGGGGCATGGGAGTTTGCCCAACCAATCCACATGTGCTTTGTGGATTTGGAGAAGGCTTATGACCGTGTCCCCAGGGGCACCCTGTGGGGGACGCTCCAGGAGTATGGGGTGGGTGGCTTTCTGTTAAGGGCCATTCAGTCCCTTTACCAGAGGAGCGTGAGTTTGGTCCGCATAGCCGGTAGTAAGTCGGACCTGTTCCCAGTGAGGGTTGGACTCCGCCAGGGCTGCCCTTTGTCACCGGTTCTGTTCATCACTTTTATGGACAGAATTTCTAGACGCAGCCGTGGTGTGGAGTGTGTCGAGTTTGGTGGCAGGAGAATCTCGTCTCTGCTTTTTGCGGATGATGTGGTCCTCCTAGCTTCATCCAGCTCTGACCTTCAGCTCTTGCTGGGTAGGTTCGCGGCCGAATGTGAAGCGGCTGGGATGAGGATCAGCACCTCCAAATCTGAGACCATGGTTCTCGACCGGAAAAGGGTGGCTTGCCACCTCCGGGTCGGGGGAGAGGTCCTACCTCAAGTGGAGGAGTTTAAGTATCTCGGGGTCTTGTTCACGAGTGAGGGTAGGAGGGATCGGGAGATCGACAGGCGGATTGGTTCGGCGTCTGCAGTGATGCGGACGCTGACCCGATCTGTCGTGGGGAAGAGGGAGCTGAGCCAGAAAGCCAGGCTCTCGATTTACCGGTCGATCTACGTCCCAATCCTCACCTATGGTCATGAGCTTTGGGTAATGACCGAAAGAACGAGATCGCGGATACAAGCGGCCGAAATGAGTTTCCTCCGTAGGGTGGCCGGGCTCAGCCTTAGAGATAGGGTGAGGAGCTCGGACATTCGGGAGGGACTCGGAGTAGAACCGCTGCTCCTCCGGATCGAAAGGAGCCAGTTGAGGTGGTTTGGGCATCTGGTCAGGATGCCTCCTGGACGCCTCCCTGGGGAGGTGTTTCGGGCATGTCCTGCCGGCAGAAGGCCCCCGGGTCGACCCAGGACACGTTGGAGAAGTTACATCTCCAATCTGGTCCGGGAACGCCTTGGGGTCCTGCCGGAGGAGCTGGTGGACAAGGCCGGGGAGAGGACGGCCTGGAGCTCCCTAGTTGGGATGCTGCCCCCGCGACCCGGACCCGGATAAGCGGAGGAAGACGAGACGAGACGAGAAGTCATTTTGTTTAAATTTATTAAACAGAGAGAATTAGAACAGAACAAAAACAGACCTGTTTACCAGGATTAATCAAAGATGAGAACGCAAACTGTTCTGAACATGACACGTTAATTCTGTCCATTTTGAAAGACTTTTTAAAAATGCCTTTAAAAAATCAGTCCATTTTATGGATCCACTTGCTTGGTTGTTGATGCCTTTTTGAAGTTTTCATTGTTGCATTTCTTTCGTATTATTTTTCTTACATCTTGAACGCGCAGAGATGGAAACTTCAACTGAGCATGCCCTGTGAACACACAAAGCAAAAAAATGAACACTTGAACTGTTAGGTGAACTCTGACACCACAAAATCTTTACAGTTCATACACTGTAAACCCGAATAAGTAGGCAGAACTCAAAAAATGTAAGGCAATCAGTTGCCTCATATTTTCTGAGTTTATAAACTCAGATATTTGAGTATATCAGACCATAAATAAACTTAAATATTTGGAGTTTATATTAAATATATTTTCAAATTATGATCAAATTAAAGTTACTGATTAAGCCAATTCAAACAGAAAATAAAACAAAATTTGAAAGAAACAATTACAAACGCACACTTTTGAAAACTGGACAACAGCAGTGTGTAGTCTTTCTTTGAGTAGGTGGTTTAAAGCAACATCAGGATGCACATCGATTCAACATTAACAAAATATGAATTACACT
This sequence comes from Nothobranchius furzeri, assembly GCF_043380555.1. NCBI lineage: Eukaryota > Metazoa > Chordata > Actinopteri > Cyprinodontiformes > Nothobranchiidae > Nothobranchius > Nothobranchius furzeri. The sequence continues at coordinate 88,689,453 of NC_091741.1, forward strand.
AACCACTATCAAGTAAGTCAGTGAGTACTTTATGCCATTTGGCATAAAACTAGTTGAGTATTGAATCGGATTAGCCTATGGGCTAATCCGATTCAATTATTCACGCTAAACTAAAGCCACAAATGGAGTTGCCAGACTCAGAACGGCTGGACGAACAGAGAAAAGGTAAAACTCAACTGTTCCTCCCACTGTCTTTATGGGTGACCCCGAGAGGAAAGTTGACCATTGAGCAGGGTTGATGGTTTATCCCTTGAGGTCCACGTGACGGGGTGAGGAGTGAGCACCACCTCACCCCGTCACGTGGACCTCAAGGGATAAACCATCAACCCTGCTCAATGGTCAACTTTCCTCGCGGGGGTCACACCCATTAGGACAGTGGGGGGGTTAACTCAAGGAGAAGTGGAAAATGAACATATTTGCCCAAATGGTGGTGTGTTACTTTAACATCAACAATTAAAGAGCAGACAAATAGTAAATTACATTGTGGATGTGGACAATGCTCTAACAGAGTGAGCCATCTGAATCCACCACTCTTTCAGATTTTGAGTTACACATTTAACATCAGGTCATTTTTGAATCTGCAGCGTGGGTGATAGTTTAGACTCATCAAGACCAAGTAAGATTTTCTGCGTGAACTCAAATGTGTTGGTCAGTCCCTTCGGATAATCTAGATGTAAGGCATAGATGAGGCCGAACATTACCAGGAAGGCATCAGGAAGGCTGGAGAGGTTGACAATCACATCACCCTCTAGGATAACAGATTCTCACTGGGTCGTACGTAACTGGACTCTCGGCATCATCGGTGATGGTTGTCAGGAGGACAACTGCTGCATCCCTGAGGTCCGGCTCATTGGTATCATCCTTACAAAAATGAAAGGGAGATCATACACTAATCACATCTGAACTGAAACTCTGACTGTGGACATTTTTATTTCAGTAGATTTTCATGTAAATAACAATAAATGCAGTCTGATAGACTCCTGTTTAGGGCTGGGCAACATGTCAAAGATTTATCGTTATCCAAGTTCTTGTCTCTCATCCAGATAATTTTTCCCATGTCAATAAATTTGATAATAAAAAAATGAAAAGATGTGTAAGTTGGCCACATGTATGTCCCTTTAAGAAGCTGTAGCACCTTGAGTCATGTAAAATTTTAGTCAATGTAATACATGAGACAGCTCCATCTAGTGGGCAAATATTGTTGCTACGCATTCCTGTAGTTATCGTCTACTTATCGTTATCGAGGTGACATCTTCAATATATGGTGATATTGATTTTAGGCCATATCGCCCAGCCCTACTCCCGTTCATTCTGTTGCTTTGTGCTCTCATTTACGAATAAAGTGAGATGGCTTCCGTGTGTGCCAGTGTTACGCTAATGAAAGCTGCTTGAATTCTTTGCAGTGATTGTTGATTTTTCTCAGTGCCTTAAAGCCTGCCACACATGAGGGCCATCTGCTGAGCAAACGGCCTCGAATGACCGCTTGCTCAGCAGATACCTCGCCATGTGCGCCTGATTTTCACTGAGTTTTCCGCCTCACGAGACACTGAGGTGAATATCTGACCAGTTAAGATATTTTCCGCCTCACAGGGGTAAAAACTCGCCGTGTGCACATTACCGAGCTGCTGGTTGAGCTGAAATATTCTAGTGGCCAACCAAAGCACGTTCTCCGCTCACATGACCCCAAGATGGCAGCCCCCTGTCTGCATGTCAGAAAAGAAACAACACAGAGACAGAGCTGGAAACGGAGGAAATGCCTATCCTTTTTTGTTGAAACGTCGCCGCCACCGGCATTTTAAGGTTAGGAAAATATGGGTACAGTAGCTGGAAAGATGGACCAGGCAAGGAGTTTATGCCAATTTACTCCAAGAGATGCACCTGGAAGACCCAGAATCCTTCCGAAAGGGTAATGGCAACAGTGGGCCCATCGATCCGCAAGGTACCGTTTTGTTTATTTTTCAGACACGCAGACAGGGCAAGGGGCTGCATCTGAATACATCTTGGGGTCATGTGAGCGGAGAAAGTGCTTTGATTGGCCACTAGAATATTTCAGCTCAGCCAGCAGCTCAGTAGTGCACACACAGCGAGTTTTTACCCCTGTGAGGCAGAAAATATCTAACTGGTCAGATATTCACCTCAGCGTCTCGTGAGGCAGAAAACTCAGTGAAAATCAGGTGCACACGGCGAGCAATCTGCTGAGCAAACAGTAATTCAAGGCCGTTTGCTCAGCTGATTGCTCTCGTGTGTGGCAGGCTTAAATATCTTGCCAAAGGTTTGTAGTTGAAACAATGGCACTTTTTCCAAAATGTTCATGTGCGTTGTCCTTGTGTTGTCTTTATGCATAAATAAATAGAATGATTTGTTCAAATTTACAATACTGGGACTTACCACACATGTCCTCAAAAATCCAGAGGTTTCCTCACGTAGATAGACAGGAAGGGCATGGAGAACAGTGGTACGCCTTGTGTGGACATCATGTAATTCCTAAGAAGATTAAGAGTGTAAATACTGTCAAGTTTACTAATCAAACTCAATGCCAAATTGCTCTGACCAATTTTCCAAGACAGTGATATCTGCATCTAAATCCAATGATAAACTGCTGAATTCAAAAGTTAATTTGAAGTGTTTAACATTACATAATACGGAGGGGTATTAGGGCCACTGAAGAAGAAAAAATTCTGAAAATAAATAAAGTCAGAATTCTGACATTTATCTCAGTATTCAATTGTTTCCTTTAGTGGCCCTAATACTGCCTTATTGCCTAAGAGTATCAGAGTAACTGAAGAAAAAGAAAAGAAATGAGAAAAAAAAAAGTCAGATAATTTTAAAATTCTGGGATTAAAGTCAGAATTCTGACTTTTTTCATGAACCTAAAACCAAACAAACAAAAAACTATTTAGGAATTGTTTTTGTTAAAAAAAATCAAAACAAACAAAAAAAGCCTGAATTTTAAGATTTAAGTCAGAATTCTGATCCCCCCTCATAATCTTCCCCAATTTCCCCCTTTTTTTTGTTTTAGGTACCAGTCAGAACTCTGAGATTAAACTCAGATTTATGACTTATTTTCTCAGAATTCTATATATTTTTTTCCATCAGTGGCTCTAATACTCATAGCATAAAGGCATTACCTGTAAATTGTATATTCACCAGTTTTAAAAGACAAATCTGTATACATATATACTAGGGCTGGGGGTAAACGATTATTTTTAAAACGATTATTCTGACGATTATTTTATCGAATAGTCGACTATTCTAATGACTATTTATACAATTAATCTAATGATTATTTTTCTATTGCACAGTTAATAAAAACCAAAATATCTCTAATAAATTCCTCCAAAAAATTGATTAATTGTTACTGTAAGAGAATAAACACTACAGGCCTCCCATTTTGTATAACACTGCTTTTATTGTGTTGCGGTTGGTTATGTTCTGGTGACGTGTAGAACTTGGGAGTGCAGGCTGCTGCCTGAGAGGTGGTTGGAGACGGAGTGTCTCCATGCTGCTTGGTTTTGGTCACTTATGTGCGTGAGGCGAGTGGTGTTACGACTCCTCCTGGGGAGTTTGGCTCGTGTGCAAAAAGGAAGGGACAATAATGTGGCATTTAAAAGTTAAAATGATGATCAGGTTTATTTACAACAACAAAAAAACAAATCTTTCCATCCACAGGTTGGGAGTAATAAAACTAATTCTGCCTGTGGGGAATTAAAACAAAAGTACAGATAACTAGGGATGTCCCACTGGGCAAAGATTACTGGGTTTTGGACCAAAATAAGAATCTCCAAAGTTCCAAACTCTAAACTGGGCGGTTAAACCAAACTCAAGGTGACATTTTAAACTAAACCGAAAACCCACAACACTCTAAATGTAATAAAAGGGAGATTTTATTACATTTAGACATTTATTCATTTGTACCACAAATTATTATTTTTTATATGTGTTCAACATGTTTAAATATCGCTTGTTTAATTAACCAACATTTCTAGTGTACAGCGCCTTGTTTGGTTGTAATGCCTTGTGAATGCGCTTTATAAATAAAATCGGATTGGATTGGATTGAAAAAAGATGAACTCTAAACCAAAACGTAACAGCTTATCCAAACGCAAGAAGCTGTTAGCGAAAATGCTAACAGTAGCTTTACCAACGTTAAGTTCAAGTTGCCAGGTTTAAATAAACCAGAAACACCCAGCAGCAAACAGACCAGCACGGAGGAGAGACTGCTACCACTAAACAGCTCTCCTAATGTCTGAAAGAAGCTCCTTTATGAAGGGAGAAACGCTCCCGGTGATGTTCTACATCTGCGATAGAGACGAAGCAGCCCATCTGACCCCGGAAGTTGTTGTCCGTTGCCGGGAAACGAAGGCGGGCAAAACAGGAAAGGAACCTAGTAGCGGACGGACGTTGTTCCGGGTCTTCGGTATTTGGCGGAGATGTTAGTGAAGGCGGAGAAGAGGGTGAACTAGAGGAAAAACAGGCAGATTCCACCTCAATTTACAAACTCCTGGGGATGCAACAAGTGGGCGCGGTGCGTCGACTACCGGATCTGACGTCGACGAATTTTTAGAATCGAGCCGTCGACGTCATCGACGCTTCGCTACAGCCCTAATATATACATACATACATATATAGTCATGTTATTTAGGATGTGTCATCAAAAATGCAGATTGTGAGAATTACTCACCAGTGGTCTCACTTGTATGAACCTCTTGGGGGTCAACAGCAGCATGCCATCAATCTTGTGTGCAGAGAGTGGGGTTGGATCATTGAAGTCTGACCGCAGATTCATAGACAGGCTTCCCGGTGTGGCTGACAGCTCATAGGAACGCAGACGCTCTACATTTACACATCTACACCAGGAAGCATAATCAGTAGAGAAAACATTGTGAATCACAAGGTAGATCTGTGTTAGGCCGGGGACACACCGGCCGCGGAAGCGCTGCGAAGCGCCAAGAAGCGAATCGCTCACGAAATTCGGCCGCTGCTCGCCGCTCCTCAGTTCAGATCAGACGCGCCCCAGTCGAGGCGCGCCTCGGCTCAGCTGTAGTTTTTCTTTTAAAACACTTGGTGTCCTCAATTTCCTCTCTGCCTTTTCTCAGCTATTTTCCTCTACGTGTGTGTGTGCGCGCGCATGTGTGTGTGTGTGTGTGTGTGTGTGTGTGTCTGTGTGTGTGTGTGAACCTATGGTATGAGTTGTTTCTGCCAGTTGAATCTCTTGGAACCCGCTCCAATTCTGCAGCTGTATCCTAGCAGTTTCTTCCGAAATGGGTACGTAAATAAACATGTTTTTCGGGGGTCGTACAGCTCCTTGTGTTTCTCAACTTCCATAATTAATTTAAAGTCATCCATCTTAACTGCTTGCCTCAGACTTTCTGCCTCTCTGTCCTGTTTGCTCCGGTGAAAAGACACCCAAAACCACACCCCCCTTCACGTGGTCACACACGCACACAAGTTCGATGTGTGTGTGTGTTCGTGTGGTTTTTCTGCAGTGTCTGATTACGAACACATTTGACTATTGCGGAATTTTATTTTGAAATGCTTTATTTTGTTAACTTTACCGGCCTGCCTCTTATGTCTAGGTTTGACTTCCTGCCAGAATTGATGCGATTCACCCGCGGCTCGCGAAAAAAATAGAGCCGACGCCGAAATGATCGCTGCACGGCGCGGGCTGGGGCGCCGGCACGAGGCGATTCGCAGCGCTTTGGCGGCCCATGTGGTCTATAAAATAGCTCAACAAGGGCGCCGAATGAAGGCGGCCCCATTTTCGCGGCGCTTCCGCGGCCGGTGTGTCCCCGGCGTTAGTCTGCAAAATTTAGGCAGTCCTCCACTATATATATGAAGCTAAATCATTAATCATCTAAATTGTGTGTGTGTGTGTGTGTGTGTGTGTGTGTGTGTGTGTGAGGAGATTCAAGTGTAATTTGACTTATCCACACAAAGCTAAAAACATAACATTTAAGAATCTGGAGTAACAGTGTACAGTAAGAACAAAATTACACTAAAATACTGTGAAATTAATAGAAACAGCGTTCTGCGGTTCAAGATATGTGCAACTGAGCACTATTTAAAAAAACTATGGAGGGGACAAAAATGGAGGGAAGGAGGGAACATAGCATCGAGATACAGCACAGCTTCATCTTTTGCGGTCACAATCCTCTTATACGGTTAAAAAAAGCAGGCTGCTTGCAAAGCTATAGCACGGGTGCTACGGGGAAATAGTTTACAACACAGACTGATTTTTTCATCGCTGTACAAGAGACCACTGCTCATTTACTTTTAATAAGTGGACGTTTAAGTTTGACTTGGTGGCGCTGAGCTCCCGCTTTTATTTTTTTCTCAGAACGTCACGTTTAAAAAATTATGATGGAGGGGACAAAAATGGAGGGAATAAGTCTCTAGAAGTCTAATAAAAAAGTATCTAAAGTAATGCTAACCTTTAATAATGAGATAGTGCTGCTCGTTTCATTTAATAAACGGACTTTAGTCACACACAAAGTTAATAACACAGCTAACTCATGCAATGACTTAGCATATTAGCTTGCTACATGGCCAACATTACTCACCATGTCCGTCTTAAAAACATTTAAAACATTTAAGCAACTTTTATGGCGGCTACTTACGTTTAGCTCAGTGGTGCAGAACCAGTGACTGTCAAGTGCAGATGCAGAAAAAAAGCGCGACCTCCGACGGTTAATGCTCCTCTGACCCTCGCTCTTCTTCTCGGTCTGCTGAGAAGCTTCGAGAGCTGACTGAGCAAATGCTACAAAATAAAAGCACTTCCTGTGCGTGTAATTTCACAATAATTCGTAATTTCATGCTTAATATGTTATTTAGGACAGACAGACAGAGTAGTTATTTCAAAATAAGGCAAAGTTTCAAGCAAGGATAAACTTAATATGGAGGAAGTGATTATGTTAAACAGAAAGGACATGTCAAAAAGGACTGATTTCAAAATATATAAAGCTTTACAACAGGATTTGATTGTTAAGAATATAGATATTAAAGAAAAATGGGAACTGGAAGTGAACATAATGATAACAGATGAGGAATGGGAGGAAACACTTGAAGCAGGCCATAAACTAACTAATAGTCCGTCTTGGAGGGAATTTGAATGGAAGGTGAAGATGCATGCTTTAAAACTCCACTTATCATGTCTAAATAGTAACGTTTCAAATTTATGTTGGAGAAAATGCGGGCTAGTGGGAGACTTTTCACATATACTTTTGGACTGCCCTAAATTCATACCATTCTGGGAAGGTGTTAGGGAGAAATTGAAAGAACCTGGAAGGTGAAATTACAATTTAAGTTAAAATGGTTTGTACTGGGAATGCTGTACCAAAAATCATACACACATAATGGAGACATACGTAATCAGAATTCTGCTTATGACTGCCAAGAAGTGTATTACAGTTTTATGGCTGGACACAGAACCCCCAAGGGTGGCACAGTGGAGAGACAGTTAGACAGGTCTACAAAATGGAACAAATTAATGCAAGACTATGACTGGGACTAGGGAAATTTAAAAAATTTGGGAACCAATAAAACAAATGTTAGAAAGATAGTACTCTCATGTGAAAATTATTATTATTAATTTTTATTTTTTTTATTTATGTTTTTTTGTCTTTTGGGTGAGTTATTTAGCTAGATCAAAGTAAAATGTAGAATGCAGTAGAGAGCAGATAAGATGAATACAGAGAAAGCTTGTCAGAACTATATGTACTGATTGGTGACTTGGTTAAGTTGGATAGATCTCATGGCCACAAGGAAATTCGAACTTTGTTCAGGGAAACACTGCCCTGGAGAAGGGAAGAAGAAACTCAAATGCATCTCCATGTAAATGTTGTTGTTCTAATTCAAAAATAAAAAGTTCCAAATATATATATCTATATATATCTCTATATCTATCTATCTATCTATCTATCTATCTATCTCTCTCTCTCTCTCTCTCTCTCTCTCTCTCTCTCTCTCTCTCTCTCTCTCTCTCTCTCTCTCTCTCTCTCTCTCTCTCTCTCTCTCTCTCTCTATATATATATATATATATATACTAAAGACATTAAAGAACCGAACTTCATGAATGTTTTTTGTGACAAAGAAGTATCTGTTCCAATCACTCTATCAGAGAAAAATCAGAGTTTTAGAAATAACGGGACACTCAGTAGAGCCATTATATTATATTTTTTACAAGTGTATGTAAACCTCTGACCACAACTGTATGTGTATATATATATATATACATATATACTTATATATAATATATATATATATATAAGTATATATAATATATATATATATATAAGTATATATATATATATATATATATATATATATACATATATACTTATATATAATATATATATATATAAGTATATATATATATATATATATATATATATATATATATATATATATATATATATATACTTATATACTTATATATAATATATATATATATATATATATATATATATATATATATATATATATATATAAGTATATATATATATATATATATATATATATATATATATATATATATATATATATACTTATATATATATATATACTTATATATTATATATAAGTATATATATATTAAGTATACTTATACATTACTTGGTGAAATATACTTCTGATAGAGTCAAGTACAAGTATAGTCTAAATGTAAGTAAACTTTAATGTAAGTATGTATTAAAGTATACTTAGTAGTATTTAAAAAAATGTACTCGGATAACTATACTTCTAATAAGTACATTGAAAGTAAACTTGGAAGTATACTGTATTCATTTTTAGTATACTTCAAGTATACTTCAGTGTACTTCTTTTTGGTAAGGGTGGCTTTCATTTGAGACTGGAGAAAATTTTAACAATACATTAAAAACATTAAAGATCTTTCTATATAGTGTTCTATATCACAATACTATATATTGTGTTTTAAATCCCATATCACAGCAATGATATACGTGTATAGAAAAGTGTGATACTCTGTGTGTGGAAAATTGTTGTGAAGATAAGAACGGATGACGTTTCATTGGTTTTCTATTTTTAGAAAGAAAACACGATGGCTCCGACCACCAGGAGGCGCTATTATAGACTTCCGCCGGATGCCTGACTTCCTTTGTGTAACACCGATAAATCTCCGACTTCCGGGGGTATACCGCTCCATTCGTTGAGTCTTGTCTGTAGTTTTGACTGTAACAAACAACAAAAAGCTGTTTTAATCCTTCAAGTGGACGCTTCTAACCCGAGAGACGACTTTAATGTTACCCTCGGATGTTTAACGAGCAGAAAATGTCGGTGGTCTTTGACGGGAGTTCGCTGAAGGCGATGCAGACTCAGAGTCACCCAGCGCAGACTGCACTGAGGTAAGTGCAGGAGCAGCTCAGTCACTTCAAATCGGCCCTCATTTATAATCTTGGGTTTGTAGGAGGTACATTTAGGCCCCATATTCGATTCTACATTTATGAAGCTAATCTTATGTTTATTTTATTAAACAACGTAAATCTTCAGAGGTTCTGATAGTAGAGATGCATTTAACAGTATGCCTCTTGTTATCACAACCAGCTTGGCTCACTACTGACCCAGGCACTGAAATATAGAAGGGTCCATAAAATCCTGAAGCTTTGTTTTACTGCAATTATTCTTATAGTCTGGTAATTATTACTACTGTTGTTGTTATTATTAATGGTAAATGGCCTGGTTTTGATATAACACCTTCTAGTGTCCTGGAACTCCCAAGGCGCTTTACAACACAATCAGTGTATTCACACACACATTCACACCCTGGTGGTGATGAGCAGCTGCCCAGGGGCTCACTGGCAGAGGCGAGTGTGTCGTAAACAGGCGCCACCGGTCCCTCCGACCACCACCAGCATGCAAGCTGGGCTAAGTGTCTTGCCCAAGGACACAACAGCAGAGTTGTCTGCCAGGAGCCGAGATTGCTCCTACAACCCTGGACAAACCGCACTACCTCCTGAGCTACAGCTGTCTACAAACTACTCCTTGAAGCTGTGAATTACTTCATCCCTCATTTGTCTTAATTTTTCATGGACTTGATGATTATTATTAAGCAATCTGGAGAAAACCTGTAACGAAAGTCACTATTTGGAGATCTAACATGCAATTTTCTAGGTTCTACTTTATTAGCTTGTATCATCTTTATTGATCATTTGGAAGCCAGTTTACAGATTTTTTTTTCTTCTTCTTTCATTTCTCATCTCCTGCAGCACTCAGGAACTCTCTCAGGAGATCAAGTCCTTCATCAGTGGTGTGGATCCTGTTCAGGGCCGGAAGCTCAGCGTCAGGGAACACGCCCGCTGTGCTGTGAGGCTGCTGCGCTCAGTCCCACCTTGTCGAGCAGCAGTTCTGGAGCATCTGAGGGGTGTGTACGAGGAACATGTGTCCACCTTTCTCCACAGCCTGGAGACGGAGGGCGATGCCAGCTCTGGAGTGAGCTCCAACTTGGAGGACATCATACAGGTGGAAATTAATACAAAAATACTGATGTTCTCAATGTATCTAAGCGTATTGTGGATTATTTTAGCATAAATTATTTTCTTGTGTTTAGGAGGTTCATGGTGTACTGTCAGAATTCATTCGTCTGAACCCCCGTGCCTGGGCCCCCCTGGTGTCTGCCTGGGCGGTGGACCTCCTGGGACAGCTGAGCAGTAAGCACGCAGGTCGCAGGGTGGCCCCCCACTCCTCCAGCCTCAATGAGCTGCTGCAGCTCTGGATGTCCTGCGCTGCTACTCGGTCCCTCATGGAGGCCTACTCCCAGTGCCTGGCTGCCATGCTGTCCTGGTGTCCTGACGCCTGCGTGGATGCACTGTTGGACACCTCAGTCAAGCATTCGCCACACTTTGACTGGGTGGTAGCTCACATTGGCTCTGCCTTCCCAGGAACCATCATAAGCAGGGTGCTGGCATGTGGACTGAAGGACTTCTGCTCTCATGGCGTTAAGGACCAGGGGTTGCTGGTGGAGAAAGGCAGCAGGGTGCCTAAAATCGGCTCTGTCGTGGGAATCCTCGGACATCTCGCAGCACATCACTCTGAAAGCATCAGGAAGGAGCTGCTCAGTATGTTTCAGGAGAGCCTGACCCCGTCGACTCCTCTCTCTCCCACCTCATCCTCCACATCTTGGGAGAGTTCGCCCCAGCTTCGACGCGCTGCGGTTCCATTTCTGCTGCAGCTAGCTGCAATGTCCCCGAACCTCTTTGGTGCTGTGTCTGCAGAGCTGGTGGAGCTGTTACGCCCCTCTCTCCTGCTCCAGCTGCAAGCTCTGCTGCAGGGCCTCCCCAGGGAGGAGCTGGATAACATGATGGGGCTGGCTGTCCACCTGATCAGTCAGAGTCCGTCAGGGGGGGCACGGGTCCTTCGGTTTCTGGCAGACACAGCCACTCCAGCTTCAGTCATCATCTCTGGCCCAACGCCCTCTCCTCATGAAGGAGTGCGAGAAGGCTGTGACCGGCTCCTCCAGATGCTGCTTCTGCATCTCCACAAATTGGTCTTCAACCGCTCTGATGGCGCCGACAGCAGCCCTCTAAACTCAGCCTCCTCTCAGCCACAGAGAGTCATCCCCTTTCTGGAGGAGCTGCGCTCACACGTTAGTCAGCTGTGTGCAGAAACGCTCCGATTAGAGAGGAAGCGTCACCTCTGGCTGCATCAGCTGCTGTGTCTGCTGTCGGTGTACGGGGGTCCCAGCGTAGCTACTGAGACCTTCTGTCAGCTTCTCACCCAGGCCCGTAACCCAGAGGAGCTTGCCCTTGCCTGGCAGCTCCACACCACACTCTCATCCTGCATGGCAGGACTCATTCAAGCTGGTGTGGCCCACTGCGTGGCCCAGATACACACACACACCCTGGGGCCCAGGCAGCTGAGGCAACTGCTGCTGAACCTGGCTGCAGCCATCCAGAGCCAGGAGGAGGGGAAAAGAGGAGCAGGAGGATCTCAGTCCTCCATGGCTGTCCAGGTTGGCTCAGCGGTCTCAGGACACCTCCATGACTTTTGTGCTCTTCTTCTCCACGGTGATGCAGCTGTGTCTCATGCTGCAGTGCGCCTCCTGTCCTGCAGCCCGCTCCCTCGAACCTCATCCCCTGCTCACCTCCTCCTGCTCTCCAGAGCTGCTGTCACTCATTTCTTTTTGTCCCTGCAGAGGAGAGGAGAGGTGGGGAAGGTGGGTAGAGATGGGGGGCAGGCGTACGAGTCTGTGAACTATTCAGTTCAGCTTCTGTCCCGGTTTGCAGCCTACTCTCCTCTCACTCTGAAGGCAATACTTCAGCAGCTGGTGGAGGGCGCGCTGCACAGAGGCAACGCTGGTCTGTTTGGAGGACAGATTGCAGACATGTCCGGCGCTCCAGTGGCCTCCCCGTCTGTCACTGCTGACCTGGGAGCCTCTTTGCTGGACATTAACTGTCGGTTTGGAACAACAGTGAATTTTTCTGGCAGCGTGTGGTCTGTGTTTCATGCTGGGGTGATTGGAAAGGGCCTGAAGGTTCGCACTGCTGCTCAGGTGCTGGACCCATCAGGAGTCACCCAGGTGAGCTGATAGAAGTGTTGCTGCTCTCAGAGCTAATAAATCACAGATGTCCTTAGTGGACGGAACAATAACCATCTGTTCTTCTCTCTCTAGAATATCCAGACTCTGCTGGCTGTTGTGGTGAAGTGTTGCAGCTCGTCTGGTTTCATCACCTCACGATCGCCGTCTGACCCCGACGAGCTGCTGCCCATCAACGCCGAGGCGGCCAAAGTTGTTGCAGTCACACTGGTGGAAAATGTCTGTCCAGATGTGGCCAACGGGGAGCTGTCCTGGCCCCCCGAGGAGCACGCCCGCACCACGGTGGAGCGAGACATCCACATCAGACGGTGCTTCGAGACCCACCCGGTGCTCTTCCCTCTGCTTCACGTGGTGGCAGCCGGACGCCCGGCTCTCTGCTACTGCTCCGCTGTGCTCAGGGGTCTGCTAGCCACTCTGCTGGCCCACTGGGAAGCGTCCCGTGAGGCATCATCTACTGATTCCCCGTGGCACCTGCAGGCCTCCTGCCTCCTTGTGTCCTGCATGGGTGAAGGCCAACTTCTGCCTCCTGTTCTGGCCAACGTCCATGAAGCGTTCCCCCTTCTGACTCCCTTCGAGGTGAGGCTGCTGCTCCTGGCTGTGTGGGAGTACGTGAGGGGCAACGGGCCGCTTCCCCAGAAATTTGTGTTCAATTCAGATAAGGGTCTGTTCCTCAGGGATTTTTCACGGGACGGTGATGTGGCAAGATACGTGGCACCAATCCACAGCGTCCTCCATAAAAACATCGACAGACTCGGGCACCTGTGCTGGCGCTTTCAGCTTTGAACAGCAGACGTGATGAGTAATAAGAGTACAACATTTCTGTAATTGTAGTACAGTTTTATAAACAGGGCTGTGTGTATAAATGTTTTTTTTTTTTTTTTACTTTTATACAGCTGTTTTCTGAGTTAAGTCTTAAGAAATGGCACTTGTGTGTGTACAGAAGAGGATTAGGGCCACTAAAAAGAAAGAATTCTGACTTCCAAGAATAGAATTAGAATTTTGGAGGAATGTCTCAATTCTGGGAAAATTTAAAGTCTGAATTCTGGAAAAAATAATTCAGTAATTAAGGTCAGAAATCTTACTTTTCATTTCAGTGGCCCTAACCCTCTCGTGTGTGTGTATTATATGTTCATACAGAATTTGTTCAAGATAAATCAGAGCCTTAATGTGTCATTTGGATTTGAACGCTTATTTTGGTCGTTTGTAGATTTTTGTTTGTTTAACTGATTAAAAACGTGATTTGCATCTTGAACAATTTCATAAAAATAAATCTTTGTCCTAATTTGTTTGTATTATTCCAGACCCAGGAATAAAAACAAAACTAAGGCCATTTGTAAACTGTTACCACCACAGCGTGAGTCAGGGTGAGATTACTGCAGTACTCCACTTTGGCACCAACCGGGAGGAACAAATCCGGGATGAGTGTTCGCGTTTCTCCGACTGGAGTTTAACGATGACGTGTCTAAGAGGGTAAATACTCACCTGCGTTCTTCATTTATCCATAATTAAAAGATCAGCAATTAAAGAAACACGCTTGTAGATTAAAACACTAATGGAAGAAAAAGTGCAATTTTAAATCTATTGGTGAGAATCTTGGTTTTTAAACGATCTTTGTTGCGGAGTGAAAGGGGCGGAGTCACAATGCAGCATAATCAAGATGGCCACCTTCACGGAGTGGTAGGACAAAAAGCAGTTCGCTCTTTTATCGCCTATTTGTCACTGGTTTCATTTACTATTTACTTGCAAGAGGGCAGAGTTTGTCAGTGCGGGGCCACAGTCTGTAAACACGATAGCTGTTCTGGGTTTTAAACGGCGCTGCAGAGAGCTCTTCAAACAGGAAAAGTCGAGTTCTCTTCAATTAAATTAGCGGCGGCTGGGCAGGCTGCTAGCGCGGTTAGCATAGTGATTCAAAAAGGTAATCGGTGCTTACGCTGGTGCCACGCTTTCGATCATATCTACAGTACTTGTGTTAAATCGTCAGTAAATTCATTTTCGGTGCTGTTTTAATAGCTTTGAGTGCAGTAAGCTAATCGCTTAATCGTACGTTCGGTGATGCGTTAGCTAAAACCAATCACGTTAATCCACATCCGGTGGTTTTGACAGCGATGGAGGAAAGTGTTCGCTGTGGACCTTAACCAAAATGGCAGGAAATTTTGTATTTTATTGAAACCTCAGCTGGATGTTGCAGCAGAACTCGAAAATTGTAAATGATTTAGCTGCCTACCGCAGCTGAGAGCTCAAAGTCCGGGTTGTTGTGGTTGTTGTGTTTGATTTAACTCCAGTTCCCCACTGTTTTGTTTACGGTCCTTTTGGATAGTCATCCGGCATAGTGGTGCACGAACCGCAATGCATTAGTTGAGTCTGAGGTTGTGATTTATTCTTCTTGACTTCAGCAGGATGGTGCCTGTTTTGGTGGTCTGGCTGGCCTTGTGTCTCAGTGGGACATGGGCTGTGGACAGGAGCAACTTCAAGACATGTGACCAGAGTTCCTTCTGCAAGTAAGTGCAGTTTAAATGAATTGCATAAAAGCAATCCTGCTGAATAAAGCACACATTTGTATCTTTGCTCTGATCTTTACTCAGGCGTCAGCGGGCCCTGAAGCCTGGTGAGTCCCCTTATCGAGCCCTGCTGGAGACCATGGAGCTGACAAACACCAGACTCACCCTACAGCTCATCAATGACAACAACAAGGTGAGTTCATGTGTGCTTCTGATTAAAATCAGCTTCTTTAAAGTGAGACAGATTTCTATGAAGGCTGGTGTTTGAGCACAGCCTCAAAATTAATCTAAACTTAGTAAAAAGTTTCTTAAAAGCAAACCTTATTCATAGAGTACTTAACAACAGTAGAAAATCTTACCGAAGTGCTTGACACAAAGGTAAAAACAAATACATGAGAAAACAACAATGCATGGAAAAACAGTACTAGGGATGGGTACCTTTTGACATTTGAATCAATCCGGTACTAATTCCCGGTACCTACGAATCGATACCGGTACTTAACGGTACCAATTTTCGATACTTTTGAGTGTTTATTATTTTCTCTTTTATAATTAAATATTTATTTTTCTCAATATGTAACAATATTTGATATATATCACGATAAATAACATTCAACTGTTTGTATTTTAACGTCGTCCTTGTAGTTTTATAAGCTGATAATTAAACTGAAGCAAACATCTTCACTGTGAACTAAATTTACTGTGTATCTTCATTCCTTTTGCCGTCTTTTTTCAATTGATTTTTCCTACTGGGAAGATAGAATTTCCGAGGAGAAAGCGAACGCACCATTAGCTGATAACAATGGTAGTAATGGAAGCTAACATACCAAGCTAACGTTATCTTAAACAGTTTATTTAGCTGCTGGAGCAGATTAAAACGATGATTCCTCACACTTAGATCGTTGTCGCTGGTTTCATCTTCACCCAATCACCCGTCGCATTTAGTAAAATGAAGCCAAACTTTAGAGCGCGTTCATGTTCTTCCTAGTCGGGAATTCGGAGTTCCGAGGAGAAAGCGAACGCACCATTAGCGAAACGGAAGCTAACATATCAAGCTAATTATATTTACCTACCGGAGCAGATTAAGGATGTCTCACTTAGATCGTTGTCGCTGGTTTCATCATCACCCAGTTGCCCATCACATTTAGTGAAGTGGACCCAAGCTTTAGCGTGCATTCTTTCTACCATGCTGCTCTGTTTACAACTTGCTCGCAGGGACCGACGACATAACGCTCTTGCGCATGCGCAGCTGTCTTGGCAAGTTCTCGTTATGATGGACGGGTACCGAAACGAGGCACAGTTTGAAATGACGTGAATCGGTGCTCAGTCGGTACTATGGAATTCGGTCGGTACCTTAAAAAGTACCGAATTCGGTACCCATCCCTAGTACAAACCACATTCTGATCAAATACTTGAAAGAAAACAAAAACAAGGCATAACAACTGTACAACCCACTAGAAATTTCAAATTGCTAACACTAGCATACAAAGTCCGAGATGGTACGGCTCCCATCTACCTGAATCCTCTTGCAAAGGCTTACGTCTCGGCCCGGCCGCTCCGGTCATCACAGGATCGTCGGCTAGCAGTGCCTACACCACGCTCAGGACAATCCAGACTCTTCTCATGCATCGTTCCACAAATGTGGAATGACCTACCAAGCACTACCAGAACAGGGTCTTCCTTTTCAATTTTCAAGAAACTCCTGAAGACCCTGCCCTTCAGAGAGCATCTTCCAAACTAGCACTCTCCCTGCACCCGTCCCCCCTCTCTACTGTCCTCTCCTTGTTCCCTCCTCTCCATGACTGATGTCAAGTTGTTGTTGTTTTTGTTGTTGTTAGCGTCAAGGGCAACATGCCGATTATCACTTGTAAGTCGCTTTGGACAAAAGCGTCTGCTAAATACATAAACATAGAAAAACTCATGCTCAGTTGAAACCAAAGAGAAAATGTGCATGCCGGAGAATATTTCCATAGCTGGCTGGTGTGGGCCGGTAGGAATCTGAAGGGCGGTGATTGCTGAGTTGTTGTGGTGCAACCTGTCAGAAGTGCAGGGTTCTGTAATTTAAGTTCACGATAAGGCCTCCCTTTCACCCTGATGCAGCTCATGTGTGCTTTTACCTTTCAGAGAGGCCTCACAGTGCGTCGGCTTTTTCAAGCCACAGGCTGTTCTAGCTTTTCTAAACCATTTTGATTAGTGCAAGGTCTGATAAAAGCAGATGGTTGAACCTCTCAGGATTCCTGTTATTCTTAGAGGCTGACAAATAAACATGAGCAGCTTTTAAAAATGCAAGCGTCATCAATCTTTGTAAAAAATGCTTCAGGGCTAAATGAGTGACATTTCATGCATGAGGGACTTAGATATCTAGTGATAAAGAGCTCATTATCACTCTTCAAGAATATACCAAGTGTATACAAGTTTGGAGCACTGCCAGAAGCATCTGAGACCCTTGCTGCAGTCTCTGAATCAACGCTGCCTTACAGGGAAAACTCATGACTAGTCAGACCCCTGAAGGTATCAGTCTGTCTCACCCGTCTTCTCTCTCTCTCTCTCCATGTTCAGGTACGTCTGCTGCTGGAGCTCTACCGTCTCCAGGGAAACATGACAAGGGTGAAGATTAACGAGCTGAAGCCTCTGAAGCCTCGCTATGAAGTCCCAGACGTACTCGTCAGGGAGCCACCTACTGAGCCGTGAGTGTCCCGGGAGTTTTTCCACGCCTGGAGGCCTTGGTGCTCGTCAAACCGACAGAGCAACATGGAAGCATGAATTCCCGCATCAATGGATATTCAGAGTATAAAATGTCATTGTTTAGTTTTTGTGTTCACACTAATGGTCCTCCTGTCTTCTCTCAGCCTGTCTGTGTTGTCTCAGGATGAGAACGGGGTGGTGCTGTCCCTGGGGGTGGAGTCCCAAAGGGTCATCGTCAGCGCCCAGCCCTTCCGACTCGACATCGTGGAGGGGCACAATGTGCTGATGTCACTGAACTCTCGCGGCCTGTTGGCCTTTGAACACCTTAGGATGCGCAAGGACACGTGAGAATCCCACACGTGCACACACACACATGCACACACACACACACACACACGTGCACACACACATCTGGACAAATTCCAGCCCTCTTTTTTTTTTTTTTAATCCACGTCCTCAAGTCGGGGGATGATTTCTGTTTTTGTTCTGTTTTTAAGTATTGTCTCTGACTGGTTGTTCTGTCCTCTTCTCCCTATCATCCTAGTTTCTCCTATAAAGTAACTAGCACAGTGGCTAGCCTGTGGGATAATATCAAGAGGGTATTCTCTAGGTAAAGACCCATAAGATCTGTGTGTATTCTGTTCCTTGTGCTAATGATGCCAGTAGTGACTTAAAATGTAGGGTCTCTCATCACACCAAGTTTTGTTTTACCCTCAAATTTGTGTGTGTGTGTGTGTGTGTGTGTGTGTGTGTGTGTGTGTGTGTGTGTGTGTGTGTGTGTGTGTGTGTGTGTGTGTGTGTGTGTGTGTGTGTGAGAAGGTGTTTGATTTTAATTTGTTTATGTGTTTAGCAGACACTTTCACCCAAGGCGACTTACAAGTGATAGTGAAGCCAGCAGGTTGCCCTTGAAGCTAACAAACACTAATCAGTCAATCCTAGGTGGCAGTGAGGCAGCATAACGAGTCATAAAGGGAAGTGAACAAGGAGTGGACAGATTTTTGTTAAATAACAGGGGTTATGACATTCCAGAATGTTCACCTGATTGTCAGAAACCCCTTTACACCCCAGTGCTGCTTCTGCTCTGGGAATGAGCTCTATCTTTTTGTCGATTAGCGTCTGATTACATGAATCGTTCACCCATAATCTCCCTCCAGCATCTTGTCTGATAATCTGATGTAATTCTGGATAATCACTAGTTTCTCAGGCTGCTCTGTTGAATGACTGGTTGATTATGACAGCAGGTTTTAACGTCTTTTCTTCGTCCACATATAGCTTGTGTCCCCTCTGTGTAGTTGATTGGCTTCAATCCCATTAACCACAGCAGCAGATCTCTCTATGGACAGATTTCAGTTTGTAGTTTTCTACCGTCAGTCCCATAATTCAGGAGAATCATAAACAGTTATAGGCAAGGCAGCTTTATTAATAATGCACATTTCACACAGAGGTGCAAGGCAAGAGCAGAACATAAATCTGTTGATTTAAATTTAAAATGCACAAGTAGTTATTTTTTTTAGAAACAAAATAAAAATGGAGAGTTAGAGCAGTTACAGTGCAGAAGGTGCTACATAAATGTCACTGAAAAGATGATGAATGCATGAAGTTTTAAATTTGATTTAAGTTACCAGAGTTGGGGCAGAATGCCATGAGGAAGCTGACTCCATCTGTGAGCAGCATAGTAACTAAAAGCAGCTTCACCCTGTTTGGTTCTGACCCGAGGTTCTGCCAGCCAACTGCTTCCTAAGGACCTCAGAGCCATGCTGGGCGTATATACAGGAAGGAGATTTGACATGTATTATGGCTCCATGCCGTTGAGAGATTTCTAAAGTAGTAATACTTTGAATTTGATTCTGTAGTTGACCGGTAACCAGTGTAGAGATTTAAGAACAGCAGTGATGTGTTCGGTTCTTGTTAAAGGTGCAGTATGTAAGAATACAGTATAGGGCTGAAACAAATAATCAAATTGTTCAATTAATTAAATCCCTCTATTCTTTTTTTTTTTTTTTTTTTTACTGATTCGAAGCTTTGTTAAATGTGCGCACCACAGTCTGAACACATTTTACTGGCGCACTACGCAGTAATCTAGGTGCAGTGCAGGAAAATGGAGAAACCAGATGAGACAAAAACCATTGTTAAAGCTAAGCTAGAGTGTAGCGCGCTCACGATCAAGTGGGAGTTCACAAAAAACGTGATGTTGTCAATGACTAAACTCTACAAGCGGAAGAAAAATCTGTGTGTGGATCTCTGCTGCTGCGGCGGTATGGAGCACAACCGCTGCGGCGGTATGGAGCACAACCGCTGCATCTACCTGGAGTCAGGTTGTTGCTACCGGGAGTCAGCGACTCGAGTCTGCTCCACACACCGCAGCAGAGCTTAAATTTAACAAAATTCCTCTCAGTTACCCGGTCCAGCGTTGGCACAGTTAGGCACACGGCAGTCCGGGGATTGGACGGTGGGGAAGGCTTGTTGCCTACCCGGGGTATGAAACACAGTACCTAGAGCTGGACTTGGTGTTTTTGACACAAACAAGGCTTTTTTTCCTTGCCTTTCATATAACCTCAAATCTTTATACATTGTTCACGCTTTTGGACACTTAAACACATTTCACTAAACATTCACACTTTCTTCTGCATTTTTTACTTAGCAACAAGTTCACATGACTTACAACAGCCATGCCCCTTTGCCCATATAAGGAGGAAGCCTACCTCGTGATGTAAACTTTGCATCCTGCAGCGAAAAATACAGCGCGGATGAAGCTCGTTAGAATGCGTCAAAAGGGTGGATTTTAGCTACATGTTTCAGTTTGCCTTCGGACTGAATGGCTGCTGCAGCTTGTAGGTGCAGACTCCGTCATCCTGGACATGATCATCCTTGAGAGTTTTAGGACTTCTGGTTGTTTGAACACGTTTTGCTTATAATAGAGAGAGGCTCCTTCAGTTCCCATACTTGGGTAGTGGTCTGAAGCAAAACCACAGATTTTGCTGCAATTCTTTTTTTTTTTTTTTTTCTAGATAAAGGCGATGTTATTGTTAATAGAATTAAAATTCATGTTGAAGTTCAGATTATTCAGTGTGGTTAGCTGGCTCATTTAAAACATTCCATGTTTTTGGATTCCGCCACTTGAAAAAATCAGAATCGGGAATCGATAGGAACCAGAATCGTTCAAACTCAAATCATGCCCAACCCTAACCATCAGTGAGTGTGGTGTTGCTGTCTCTCTTGCGAGCTAATACTGCATCGCTGACAATTGTATTCTGACGACAACTGGCAAAGTCGTTGTTTAAAGTCGTAGCAGTAACCACATTTAACCACAGGATGTCATTTTTACTTCATTATTACATAATGCACCTTTAAGAGTCTAGCAGCAGCCTTCTGAATCAGCTGCAGTTTCTTCACAGCATTTTGGGGAAGACCAGACAAACAGCCAGTGTAATAGTCCGGCCTGCTGGAGATGAATGCATGAATGAGCTTCTCTAGATCCTGTATGGACATGAGACCTCTGAGTCTTGCCTTTGGATGCAGATGATAAAACACTGATCTAGTTAGTCTTAATGTGACCAGTGAAGCTCGGGTCATATGTGTGCTGCGTAGTCTTGCTGAAGATCATGCGCTCATGCATGCAGCTTCTGGTGGTGACTAACATACAGCTGAAGATGTGTGAAGGGTTTTGTTAGCATTAGCTTGTTTTTTAAAGAACCCTGAGGGTGTTACAGGCTGCAGCTTTGGTCCCTTGAGTTAGATCCCAGTCTCCTTTGTCATTAAAGCTCACAGTTTTGTTGAGCTGCCAGTTTGGTGTGTGTGGAGGGCACTTGCCAAACCCTCCTGTTTGTCTTTTTCCTTTATTCATAGTTTAATTACCCTCACAAATTAATTATTACAACATTGCTGGGTTTTTTTTACTCTGAAGTGACTTGTCTGTGTTTTTTCGTTTTGACTGAGCAGTCAGGCAGAGCCAGAGGCTGAGAACAAGGAGGAGGCGGATACGGCCCATCAGGCTGAGGTAACACAAGAGCCTCTCTGTTCATCTGTGCTCTGCTTTTATGTCTTCATCGGACATGACATGTGTGCCTTTGGTGTGTACTCTCCAGACTACCAAAGAAGAGGAAGAGAAAGTAGAGGAAGGGATGTGGGAAGAAACATTTAAATCACATTCTGATAGCAAACCTAATGGTACACCATATTACTGCTTTATGTTACGTCTCGTGTTTGTAGATTAGCCATGAGTGTTCAGCTCTTTGTCTCCTGTTGTCTCCCCCCAGGTCCATCTGCTGTTAGTTTAGACTTCTCTTTGCCCGGCGTGGAGCACGTCTACGGCATCCCAGAACACGCAGACACACTCAGGCTGAAAACCACAGAGTGAGTGTTGGCAGCAGGCCTCTTTTAAGCCCCTGTCGTCTTCCACACTGGCTGGAAAGCAAAAAATAAACAGTTTTCTTTATTGGTTTCAGTAACGGTGATCCATATCGGCTCTATAACCTGGATGTTTTCCAGTATGAGCTGTATAACCCCATGGCCTTGTATGGGGCTGTCCCAGTTATGCTGGCACACAACACCCAACGAACTACAGGCATCTTCTGGCTCAATGCTGCAGAGACCTGGGTGGATATAAGTTCAAACACGGCAGGAAAGGTACCTCTTGTTTCCACTTTTCTCACCATCCAGAGATGAACAGCAAGGACTTGTTTTAGTTTTAATGGTCACGGGGATTTTAAAAACTTGTGGTAATTTTTGGGCTTCCAACAACTCTGTCTCTTTATCTTTAGACTGTGTTTGGGAAAATGTTGGATTACGTTCAAGGCTCCAGTGAAACTCCACAGACGGATGTCCGCTGGATCTCTGAGAGTGGCATCATCGATGTTTTCATTATGTTGGGACCGACTCCCAAAGACATCTTCTCTCAGTACGCCTCTCTAACAGGTAAGATGTCGGGTTATGAAACGGCTCATTGGCAGTAAAAGCTGCCACGGCAGAGCAATGGTTTCATTGTGTACCCTGAACTGTTCATGTTAACATACAACATTTATGTTTGAATGATGCATTTTAGACTAAATAAATGACCTACTTCTTAAGTCTATGGAGTTTATCAGTCTGTGACTGACCTCTTGGATCTTTTAGTGTCTGCTTTTCCAGCCATCTAACTTCTGTTTGTTTTTGACCATCAGGCACCCAGTCCTTCCCCCCTCTATCGTCCCTCGGGTACCACCAGTGCCGCTGGAACTACAATGACCAGGAGGATGTGCGCTCGGTAGACGCTGGCTTCGATGAGCACGATATTCCCTACGACTTTATTTGGCTGGACATCGAGCACACAGACGGGAAGCGCTACTTCACCTGGGATCCTCACAAGTTTGCATCCCCGAAGGACATGCTGCAGGGTCTGAAGGACAAGAAACGCAACGTAGGTGTGACTCGCGCATTCAGCCAGCAGTTCACTTCATTCTCTCACTCTGAAGACCTGTGGCTCATTTCTTTTATTTGTAATTTTCTCTAGATGGTTGCAATTGTAGATCCTCACATCAAAGTAGACAGTAACTACAAGATCCATAATGAAATCCGCTCTCGAGGTTTCTACGTCAAGAACAAAGATGGCGGGGACTATGAAGGCTGGTGCTGGCCTGGTAAGAGATGGACGCTCCATCACTTCTCACCAGAAAGTCTTACTTTGTAGGGCTGAGTCAACACCAACAGATTTTACTTTTTTCATTTATTACCTTAAAGCCTTGTTTATGCTTCTGCGTCAGCTCCACAAGGGAGAGACGCACACAAGTTGACAGACGTTTTGTCTCCTGGGGAGTGTTGCAAAGCAATTCCCCACCAGGACAACAGAGGGCGTAGAGCTGTTCTGGGGGATTCGGTCATGTATCCGGCCCAAGCTGGTGCATTTGCTGTAGGGAGCCTAAGTCTCCTCTCTTTCCGGTCGGCTCATGGGTCCCTGGAAGAACGAAAAATTGAATGCAAGTCGATGGAGCTAAAAGAGCTATTTTGTAATCCGCCTTGCCTTAGG
Organism: Nothobranchius furzeri; assembly: GCF_043380555.1. NCBI lineage: Eukaryota > Metazoa > Chordata > Actinopteri > Cyprinodontiformes > Nothobranchiidae > Nothobranchius > Nothobranchius furzeri. Next base: position 88,713,184 of record NC_091741.1, read on the forward strand.
CCCTGGACATATGTTGTACTTATATTTAAATGAAAACTAATGTGTGTTTCGACCACACCTGTCACGTACTTTGAGATTTATCAGCTTGTAAAAGTTTAATTGGCGTGACTACCCACCAGACATCAGCACGTCACCACATAATCTGTTCTCTCCTAGCATAGCTGCTGCTTAACCAAATGGCCAGATTCATGATGGTTCTTTCCTCCTGAAGGAAGGATTTGAAGTTTGGTGAACTTACAGCCATTTTTCCTCTGTTTTCTCCGTGTTCGGTGACGTGAAGAGCATTTGTAGTCCTGCACATATTTTCACACGAAACCTAAAATGACGTTTCCCCCGTTTGAAAATAAGCACGTTCTTGCTATCAAAAATGCTTCTTTAAAATTCACGGAAATCATGTGTGAGATCCACGACCCAAAGGAGTCAGAAAATAGCATTTTAGCCCCATTGACTTGCATTAATTTATTTGTTGTTCTGGGGACCCATGGTCCGGAAGTAGGTGGGCGTGTCTTAGACTCCCTATTGTGTTCATATTGTGTTTTTTTGTACTTCAGATAATTTTCAACACTGACAAATTAGTCCCCTTTCTCCACCTTTTCATGCGCTCGACACCTCAAAACCCACATTTCCTGTCATTTCCGTCCATGGATAAAACGCTTGCTGCATCTTTTTACTCATCCAGTCACGGGTGAAGAAAACGTTCATATTCTTAGAGCTGTTCAGCAAGGTATTCTTCAAGCTTCTGTGTCTGTTGCTAGATATCTTCGGTTCTCCGTGTTTTTGAGGGTGCATTGGTGGTGCTGTTGACGAAAGCGGTGTCCTGACCAATCACAAACTTGTGTTCTCCGTCTCGTTCAATGGATGTTTAGAAAAGTGGGCCCTACTCCGTCCGTCCTTGCGAGCCTGCTGGAGAGCCTTCACAATGACGGACAGTGGCGTTGTGTGTCTCCGTACAGAAGCGTAAACCATCGGCTTGAGTTCGCAACAGCTTTTGCCATCACAAAAATTCAGTTTGCTGCAGAAAAGAAGTTGCACTTTAAAGTTCACTTTGTGATACTTCGGTAAATACGTTTCTGGTGAAGTCTGTGAATCAGCGTCTCCGTCTCACACTCAAGACTGGTGCCAACTGAGGAACTGAAAATAAGCAGAGGTGACTATAGACCACAGCCATAAATGCACAATAGCAGCACCGTGAAAAGAAAAAGAAACAGAAAAATTACCAAATTTGACTTGATACAGCATTGTAACAATTCAGGTATCTACTGCCCCCTATCGCCAGGCAAAACGCACGCTGTCACTTTAAGGGTGTTAAAAAGACAAACGCACAGCGAGGAGATGGGTCTTGCTTTCAGTTTTACAAACTGACACTAGGGGGTGATGAAAGCAAGCCAAAAGTGTTTCCCCTTTAATGCTCAGTCATGCTATTTATTTATTTATTTTTTTATTGGTCTTATGCTTTTTTATCCTCCTCTATTTGTTATGTTTGTATGTTTTATACGGTGTTCAGCACCTTGGACTTCTGTTAAGGTTGTGGAAGGTGCTGTCCAAATAAAATTTGACTGTGAATTTGGTATTCTCTGAGACCCCATTTTCAGTTATTCAACAACAATGATCTGCCTTCATTGTTTTTATTTATTTATTTTTTTGTCTCATTTCTCCTTGTTGATGAAATTTAGGTAACGCTGGTTATCCAGACTTCACCCAACCCGACATGAGGGCCTGGTGGGCCAGCATGTTCTCCTATGATCAGTATGAGGTTAGTCTCTGAGAGACTTCATCTTACGGTCTCATTTAGCCTTATGTCTACATTAGAAGCGTTTCCTCCTCTCTGCAGGGCTCCATGGACAACCTCTACACGTGGAACGACATGAACGAGCCCTCTGTGTTTAACGGCCCCGAGGTCACCATGCACAAAGATGCCGTGCACGGATCCTGGGAGCACCGTGATGTCCACAACCTGTACGGCTTGTATGTGGTGAGTGTTAAAACGTGGCGAACCGAACCTCTCCGTTAGGGTGGTTTAAATGTTGATGACCGAAACGATTGTTGAAGATATTCAAAATGAAAAAGTTAAAAACAAAGGTTTTCTCATTTATGGTTCCAACCAGCTGAGACTTCTTTGAATGGAACTCTGTGTGTAAACCGGAGGTTTTATCTAAGGTGCTCTAAAATGTTTAACCGATGATAATCTTGTCTTTGTGATCTACAGCACAGGGCCACGATGGAGGGTTTGATCCAAAGGTCTGGAGGAGTTGAGCGTCCGTTTGTCCTGACCAGGGCTTTCTTCGCCGGCTCCCAGCGCTACGGTGAGCCATTCTCACCCAGATCACCTGAATGTTCCAGTTTGGTTTCAGGTGTAAACGCACAGTTTTTCAGCTACAGCTCTGAAGGTTATTTCCTGTGTGGCCAGGTGCTGTCTGGACTGGAGATAATGCTGCTGAGTGGGACCACCTGAAGATCTCTATCCCCATGTGTCTGAGTCTGGGTCTGGTCGGAATCTCCTTCTGCGGCGGTGAGCTTCTTTGTCTCACTTTGGCTTCGGAGGAATCGTTAGATATGTGGATGGGTCTCCTGGCAGTGTTTAGTGTTGTCATGGAAACATGCCTGAGGTGTTACCATAGCGAGAACAATTGTTTCCTTGGTAACCTGTGTTCTATTCCATTTAACATTCATGTGTACGATACTGGGGCTTCTTGTGGGTTATCATTAGGAAAATTATCAGTTTTATTTTTAAAATAAAAATTCCAGTTTGAACTCATTTCTAGTTTTGTGTAAAATGGTAGATAAGCTGCATTTGCTGTCCAGACTTCACCAGCAGGCTGCCCTTTCTGTCTATTAGCTGACGTTGGTGGTTTCTTCAAGTCTCCGAGCCCTGAGCTGCTGGTGCGCTGGTACCAGACGGGAGCTTACCAGCCCTTCTTCAGAGCTCACGCCCACCTGGACACTCCTCGTCGTGAGCCGTGGCTGTTTGGTCCAGAAAACACGGCCCTGATCCGTGAAGTTATACGCCAGCGCTACACGTTCCTGCCCTACTGGTACCAGCTGTTCTACCATGCATATCGCACCGGAGAGCCGGTCATGAGGTGAGGGTGAGGAGGAAGCAACGATAACCAGATTAATTTCTGTTTTTAAAAGCAGGTTTTTGTTATTTATAATTTAAAATAATGGGTTGGACTTACAAAGTCTGAAGAAAAAATTAAAACGGATCAAGAAATGATTTGTTTAATATTTACATGCGCTAGACAACAGAACAGTGAGGTGTGTGTTACAAACTTAAATAAGGCCGTATAATCGACTTTAATGTAACTTAACTGAATTTATAATTATCATTTAAATATTATTTAAATGATCCTAATACCTCAGTTCTCAAGCATACGGTAGCTTTTGTTCTTTGTTAAAATCGCAGCATTTCATTAATGTGCTGATGCGAGTGAAACGTCCGTTTCAGAGCTCTGTGGGTGGAGTATCCTCAGGATCCTGCTACGTTTGCTGTGGATGATGAGTTTTTGATCGGTAAGACACAAAATGGTAAAATCTTCTCTTTCACTGATTTGCTGTTTGATAAAAATCCTTTCATAGAACAAGTAGGAAAATACCGAATGTACCAACGAATAAAATGGTAACAAAAATTTGGTATTTAGAGAAAAGTGAAGAACTCCTGCTTCATCTGCCTCTCCTTGCTTTCAGTGACTTCAGGTTGTTTGTTTTTTCCCACAGAAACATATTTTATATCCGTGGTTATTTACGTAACCTGCTCATTCTCAGTAGTGAACAGAAACAGTTGTTACAAACTGCTGAACAGCCGGGTGCCCCCACATGCTGCTACCTTGTGATGCTTCATGTGTTTTATTAAATCTCTAAAGCCAAACCAGTTCTCATAACGTGTTTCTGCTGCCACCATGAGGCCAACAGATAAACTACATGCTTTAAAATGTCTGAGCTGCTGATTTAACAAAAAGCAGCCCAAGCCTCTGATGCTTTCACCAGGGACGGGTTTGTTCATTCAGACTTTTCTGGTTAAAAGAACAATCCAGGTAAACATCCTGAGTCGGTTTAGTTGTCACCATTAAACGTATCCTAAATCTGCCACAGGACGGGATTTGTTGGTGCACCCTGTTACTGAAGAGGGAGCCAGAGGAGTCACCGCCTTCCTGCCTGGGAAAGAGGAGGTCAGACACTGAGTCGAAATCTCATTATGAATGTATCTGATGTGCTGAGGTGGTGTTTCATTGTGTGTGTGTGTGTGTGTGTGTGTGTGTGTGTGTGTGTGTGTGTGTGTGTGTGTGTGTGTGTGTGTGTGTGTTCCACAGGTCTGGTTTGATATCCACACCTTTCAGAAGCACAATGGGGCCCAGAACCTTTACATCCCTGTCACCATGAGCTCTGTAAGACTTGTGTATAAGCTATCAAATGTGATATTTTCAAACCGTTCAGTGTTCTTGGCACCATTTCTCTGATGGGTTTTCTGTTTTGTTTTAAGATTCCGGTGTTCCAGCGAGGTGGCTCCATCATTCCCAGGAAGCTTCGAGTTCGCCGATCCTCCGCCTGCATGGAGCACGACCCCTACACTCTCTTTGTGGCTCTTAACACTCGGGTAATGCTGCATTAGTGAGACACAACCAATCGCCTCCTGTCCTGACATGATGTGCACTTCAGAATTGTCCCGATTTAAACTTTGGACCCTTTTTTTAAACAGAGAACTGCAGAGGGTGAACTCTACATAGATGATGGCCACACCTTTAACTTCGATAACAAGGAGTTTATCCACAGGAGGCTGTTCTTCTCTAACAACGTGCTTTCCTCAGTGTGAGTAACAAATAACTTCCTTTTCTTTATTTTTTCACCCTGAAACAAGCTTTAAGGTCAACTTTTAACAGCTCAACTTTTCTTGCTGAAGACAAAAATAAAGAAATAAAAACCAGCTTCACTGAAACCGATTTTTAATGTTTATTTATGAAATGCGATCGGTCACTCTGGGTTTGACATGCAGGCTGAATGTGAAAATAGTCTCCCATACTGATCTCCTGCATTAGACGGTGATAAGACGGTGAAAATCTAGGATTTGATAATACTGACAGATCTACATCACACTGTCACTTAGCCTTCATGGACTCACCCATCTTGACTCACAACGGGGAATGTTGTTTGTTTAGCATCCAGGAAAGAGTAGAGTCTCAACTAGTAGAAACTAACCGTTAGCATTAGCAACTCCACCACACAGCAGAACTCCTCCAGGCTTGTGTTATTTGTAGAAATAAGACATCAACATTGCAGAGCAAACAGTCGGTGGTAGAATTGTGTTGCTGTTATCCAGAGGGGTGGTGTTCGAATGTCAACAGAACAGAAGAGTTAGAGCTTTTTACCCCACAGAGATCGACTCACAAGTCATTCGTTTATACTAGAGACCACTGGAGATGGATTGATAGAACAAGTGAACTTGGTCTTTAAAATCTATTTTTAAACAACCCTGTTATCGTAAACCCATGTCTCTTGGTTCCACAGTAACGTTGCACCTGAAGCCCAGTTTACAACCAAATCCTGGATTGAACGTGTCGTCATACTGGGAGCAAGTAAACCCAGGAAGGTTACTCTTATAACTGCTGGTAAGTTGAAAACAGCAGTTTGTAATAAAGAAAATAAGGTGTTTAATGTGGGTTGTAGCTTCCAAGTTGTACTGTCTGTTTTACATGAACAGTGTCTGAAGGAGGCTCCTGTTTTCAGGGTAAAGATTTACTTTGCTCTGTTTCTTTTTGCAGATGGTCACAAGAGCCAGCTAGACTTTGATTTTGATGCTTCCGTGTCGGTTCTGACGATCCGTAAGCCCAGCATGAACGCAGGGGAAGACTGGAGCATGGCCCTTCAGTAACCATAGAAACGAGAGTGGAGGAGTAAACGACTAAACTGACCTGATAGAGAGGGTGGGGTGAGGGATCAGAACCAACTAGGAAAGGATAACTAAGCTACTGCATCAATTACATTTTCCATCCACACAGACATCAGTAAACATGTTAGTCCAGGTGAAACTCTTCATTTCTCTCTTAAGTCACTGTAATACAGGACAATGATCTAAGGTTACTAGATAGATAACTATCACATTTCAGATGAGGAACAACACTTGTTCAAGCCATGTCTTTGGGTTAAGAATGAAAACATCTTTTTGGGTTATTCCTCAGTTGACTCGTTGTTTGCCTCAGGAAACAAAAAAGACTCTGGGGATTTTTATCATTTAAAGTGAAGCTCCATGTTTAAATGTCGTGCTGAACTTGCTTCTGGTCCCCTAAAATCACAGAAAAATCTCAATCATTCCATTTTTAAAGCCTCGTCTGAAATCAGCTGAAAGAGAAGCCTTCTGTCTTGTGTCATGCCAAACATCTAGGGAAGGTTCGACTCATTTAACTATCTTGAAGCGACACAAATCTTTCTTTATACCAGTCCTGCCCAGTTCTTTGTGTTAAGCCTGTTTTTGAGTCTCTGATTAGATTCTGTGATTGATAAATATTAATGATTATTGCTACCCCTTCATAAATTTGGAGGTGTCTTTTTAGCTGATTTGAGCAAACTCAGCATCTAAAATCACTTCAGGGGACTGAACCACCACTGTGGATTGTTCTGCTGATGTGCTTTCTATGTTTTGTTTTGTATTTTTCCTATTTTGGGTGTGCCGGACTTTTAATGCACTCAATGAAGAGTTTAACTTTAGATTTCCATGTGTTACTAAGTATTTGTAGAACTCATGATAGCTCATGTGGGTTAGGTTTTATTGACTAGATCCAGGTAAATCGCTCAGATCAACTTGTTAATTTAAACACCTGTCCAGAATGAATGCAGGGGTTAGTCATGAATGCCATGGATTCACTGTAGTCCTGCTGTCAAGTCAAACCTTGTGACATAATGAGGTTTTGTTCTGCAGGTTTCTTTCAGATTGTTTTTAATGATCATCAATGTCGCTGTATTTTTGTTGATGGCTTGAACTGGTGAAAATGGAAGTAAACAATTGCACTTCAGCTGTCAAGTGTCCAACAGATGAGACCAAGTGAAAATAAAGTTGATCAAATGTGAAAACGTGTTTTACCTAAATTGTCATTATTCTGCAGAAGTTCTTTTCAGTGAATTTTCAGCCTAATGTAAGTATGTGCTGCAGAGATGGAAATTTTGAGACTTATTCAGAAAAATGCAATGAGGAGATGGTTTATGGGTTCACTTGCAGAGATGGGAGTTGTGGCATCAAGTCAACTCCATGCTGTGATTTTGTTCTGCTGTGCTGATTGAAATCACCTGGTTTAATTGCTGAACTGACGAAAAACACGTCTTGGAGATGACTTGTTGATGCCACAATTCCCCTTCTGTATGCTGTTGGAATATTTTTAATATTAAAAACTGTTCCAGGAAAAAATGACTAAACTTGTTAGGCATTAAAGATATAACAAGTGAAAAAAAATGGCATTTTATATTTCAAAGCAGATATGATCAGTTTGAATAGTTTAGAATAGAATAAAACTTTATCAGTGGCGATATTTACTTGTTAAAGGAAATATAAACATGGAACTGAATGTAACGGTAGGATTTATATTAATACAGCATACTTTAGTAAAATATGAATAAATTATTTGCATTCTGAATATTTAGGAAAAAGAAAAGCGAGATAAGTTTATCTAAAACGACTAATCTACCTCAATGCGAGCTTTCTTCAGAGATACGTGAATAAATGAGTTTCGATGGTAGAAAATGCTCACTAATAACATGGGAATCGACAATTTAATGCGTAAAAATATTGTAAAATGCGGGTTATTTTTAACTTTGATATTTTGTCGCACACTAATGACGTAAACCCTCACTTTTTCATCATGGCGGCGGAGGTTTTGGAGATGAGTGGTAACGGAGAGCTCGAACAGACTTCAGGTATTTTTAAGAATGATTTTATAGTTTTAGAGTTAATTACTGTTGAACACATCACAGCATTTGTGAATCTTTTACTGAATAAAGTCACCCACCGGGACTTGTTATTGCACCCAAATCCTGACCGGCTAGGCTAAGCTAACTACACACCACGGCTCTGATCTGAACAGAGTTGGAACCTATTCACATTTAACCGTTTCATTGTTAAATGTGTGTTTTACTTGAATTATTATCCAAGAACCAGTCATTTCTAAAATCTTTTCGCTGTTGCTATCACTTTACAGTGTATTTTCTTTACCACTTCCTTTTGTTTTTTATGTTGATCAAGGTAAATAATGTCAGATACCCCTGGTTTAAAAGTAACTTCAAATAACATTTGTTTTTATTTATCATAATGTAAATTTTTATGAAGGCTGAGTGACATTTGTTTTCATGACCTCATGGAAAACGTAAGTTTCTGTTATTTCAAAGAAAAAAAATCCAATGCACAGCAACCAATTCTCGTTATTGAATTTTAAACATAAAATCTTGTCATTTTAGTTTCAATTTCAAAAATGTTTTTTCAGTAATATGCAGGTAAGTGAATTTTTTTTTATGATCAGTGTTTTATAAAAACAATCTTTTTTTTAATCTAACAATTAATAATTATATACGTGTTTCAATAGAGCACAGCTTTGGTTCACTTGTCAAAAAATAATTTTCTATAAATGGTAGATATTCAAAAATAGATTTTAAGTAAAAAATGTCAAATTTAGGGTTCAACCAGCACAGCAACTTTCTGTAGACTTTGAACTGTGATCACATTCTCCAGGGGCCTCATTTATCAAACTTGCTTAAACACAAAACGGGGTCGGAAAACTGCGTAAGCAACTTTCCACGCAAACTTTGGGATTTATGAAAGAAAACTTAGCAGAAAAATGTGCGCAACTTTAAGTTGACTAAGGACCTGACTTACGCACATTTTGGACATGGAGAGCACCTGCAGTGCTGCTGCTGAGAAGGATAAAATTAAGAAATCCTGCAGCATTATCACTTGTACCGCTTCGTTTTCACACAGAACAAGAGCCCGCACACGTGCACGTACACACACATGTGCACACACACAGCCTGAAGCGCAGAATACGGGATGCAGAATATCAGCAGGGGGACAGATTGAGACAGAATGTCATGCGTCTGTGACAGTCACTGTGACCCGATTGATCATGCGTCCTGGCTACTTGTACAGGGGAGATCTCCGTTTGACTGACTGGTTAGCGCGTGACTTACACCCGGGAGTCTGGGGATCGAATCCCGATTGGACCATTTTTTTTTATGTCCGCCACAAATGTCTCTGAAGAATTCACAGACTTGACAGCTTCAGCAACGCTGTGCTTCTGCATGGATTTTCTCTTATTTGTTTTGCAAAAGCACTTCCTTTCATTTCTCCACCTCACCCACAGGTACCTCAATTTCTGCTTCTGTGAAATTGAACTTCCTTGATCTGCCTTGATCTACGGTCGCCATCGTCATTGGCAGAGCGTTGCAACTGCCGGCTTATGTATATGCGTGAGATCCACAAGGCACTTTGCATTGACTATTTATGGCAGTAAGTGGGCGTGGTGAGGGCAGGATGTGACAAAAATGCAGCTGAGAAACATTCTTGTTAGTCTCCGATCTATGAAGCAGAGATTGTGTGCAGCTGTGTGTACGCCATGTTTTATAGATCACAAACCTACTTGGCGTAAGTACTTTTTTTTTTTTTTGCTGAGCTTAAGTACGGTTTTAGTAAGCATTCTACGCAATGTTTGTTAAATGAGACCCCAGGTCAAGATAAAAACTCCTTTAATTAGGGATGCACAATAAATTGGCATCAATATCGGTATCGGCCGATGTTAGTAATTTTTTTAACATATTGGCATCAGTCCAATATGTAAAACTGGGCCAATATTAACCATCTTGTTTCTGTTTGTGTATCTGTTTTAGAGGGTGAGGGGGATGATGATGTGTAATTGTTTAGTCATGGGACAGTGATGGTAATCACCTCAGAAGCAAAAATGTGTGTGGTGTGTTAATATAATAAAGCAAATGTATACACTTATACACACAGACGCGTGGTCACACCCACATTTATAGTTTGCAAACTATAGAAATAAAGCAAAACATCCAAAAATTCAGCTTGCATAATTTTCAGTCTATACAAAAACTGATGATTTCAGAAGCATGAATGTCAGCGAGTATGTTTATGTCAGTATCGGGAAATATTGGTTATCGGCCATAACAGCAATATTAATTTCGGTATTGGCCCAACATTTTCATATCTGTGCATCTCTTGTTTTAGGGATGTTTCTGCTCTTGCTGAAACAATCCATTGTCTCACACACTCTGCAGCCCTGAAACAATTCTAGACATGCCCCTCACAAGGCTCTTTAGTCAAACCGTTAAAGACTACTTCTCATTTTTCCCCTTTGAAGCCATGGATGTCACTGAGGATCCGCCGCCTCCTCCACCTGAGATCTCAGAGGAAAACGGTGGTGCTGCTGTGGTCCCTGAGGCCCCAGCAGACCCTGACTCTCTCTCAGAGGCCCCTGCTGCAGATAATGCAGAGAGGGCGGGACTACCTTCAGACTTTGAATGTTTGTGGACCGCTGCAAACAACAATCCTCAAGACTTCACCAGCTGGACGGATCTTCTTCAATACTGTGAGCAAGAGGTGTGTGTTGTTTTTGGATGATCTAGGTGAATTTATTTATTTCATCCAGATTTGCTCTGATGGTTTGAGCAGATAACATTACATGAAAATTAGAACGTTGTTGCATCTCCTCAGGGTAACTTCACAGCCTCCCGCAGAGCTCTGGAGGCCTTTCTAGCTCGTTATCCTCTGTGCTACGGCTACTGGAAGAAATATGCTGACCTGGAGCGCCGTGCTGGGGACAATAGTAAAGCAGAGGAGGTAAAACAGGAAGGACTTGCAGTTTTCTTTTTTGCACCAACTGAAGTGTGCTAAACGTGTGTTTTCCACTGACATCAGTTAACGCTGATGGTTTTCTTGTGCTGTGTCAGGTGTGCATTCGGGGTCTTAAGGCGATTTCCCTGAGTGTGGATTTGTGGATTCATTACATCAATCTATTACTGGGAACACTGGACATGAATCTATCTGATTCACCTGAGCGGATACGGAGGCAAACAAAGCTTTGATTATTTAGCAGACTCATTTTTACAACAGTACAGCTTTCTGAAATTGATTGCAGTTTGCTCAGTATTTTTTGCTTTGTAATCTCTTAAGTTTCCTTGTGGAATTTGATACAGGACATTAAAAATGCTTTTCTTGTTTAATGTGCAACCCTTAGTGTGTTTGAGGATGCCGTTGTAGCAGCTGGACTAGACTTCCACTCAGATCGACTGTGGGATCTGTACGTCGAGTGGGAAAAGGAACAGGGAAACATGAAGAAAGCAGCAGCTGTCCTGGACAGGGTCCTCAAAGTCCCCACGCAGCTCTACAACACCCACTACGACAAGTAAAGCAACCACCTCTTCTATAAATCTTCAGTCCAGGGGCCCCATTTATCTAAACTTTCGTACGAACGTTCCTATATTCCTTCCTACAAATGAAATTTAGGATGTGTGTACTCCTGATTTATGAAACTTGCGTTGGCCTCTCGTGCACATGTTCCTCCGCAATCGTCTGATGATAAATCCCACCTGTGTTCACTCAGGTGCTTTTGTCCATTCACCGTCATTTAGACACTTACAGGGTTTCCCTTACATAGGCGTAGCCGTGGCGGCCCGCCATGGCTGAAATCCCACCGACACGCCTACAAGATCCCAAGATTTTTTATTTTATTTTATTTTTTGCACTGTTTCCCGAAGAAGCAGCAGGAACGACTATGTTGTCGCTTGTGATCACAGCCGGCGGGCAGCAAGGAGCAGGCAGGGCAAGGTGAAGTTACATTATAAGTTACTGAGTTTAAAATTAGAAAGGTAGCAGTGGATATAATGCCTTGTGGTTTACATGTTTCAATAGCATTAAGATAAACGAGTGTTGACGATCTTGACAGGGTTTCCTCCAGTGCTTATTAGGCCAGGTCCCCCACCACCACCACCACCACCAGGCTAAGCATCACTTAATCATGTAAAATTTATTTATTTTTTCATGTCTGACTTTAACCGCATCTAATACTGTACGGCGTGAGCGCAACAGCGACAACTTAAGATCGATGTGTGAGCAGCCTGAGAGGTAACCTCCAGCAGGCTACGTTGCGCGGCGCTAACAACTTAGCGATGTGACATGTCTCGGAGAAAGTGTAAAAACACGTTGGACGCTTCTTCTAAAGCGGGGAAAACACTTCTTCTTAAGCAGAGCACGACGTCGCCTCGGCTCGTTCACGGCCGAGCCGCACTGAGCTCAATAACATTGACCCAGCACAGCCACTGGGTCGTTGGAGCTGCCCCGTGACTGCCTGATGGAAAACCAGCGGGTTTCATCAGACTCGTAAAGTTTCTTGTTTTTGCTGGGGACCCCCTGTATTTTACCGCTCCCTCCTGCAGTCTTCCCCTATTACAATTTAAAATGATTCTGTAAATTCCGTGTATCAATAGAAAAAACCTCTGCCTCCGCCAGCTGCAGTAAATGTAGTCTCCAAATAATAAATAAGAGGTGCATTCATCTGTGTATCTCCTTTGATCCGCATTAGTGATATTCTCAGCACCAGAACAGTGAAGCAAAGAAAGATTCTTGAGTTTGTTAGTAATTTTATTTATTAGGTGCATCTGACCTGTTCTATTTTTCTCTGAAATGAGATCAAATCAGTGCTTCTATGGGTTGTCTCCAATCTGCACTAGAAAATTTTACTTTATTTAGAGACGTGTCAAAATTTCTCCCCAAGCTCCTCACCCTATCTCTAAGGATGAGCCCGGCCACCCTACGGAGGAAACTCATTTCGGCCACTTGTATTCACGATCTCGTTCTTTCGGTCATTACCCAAAGCTCATGACCATAGGTGAGGATTGGGACGTAGATCAACCAGTAAATTGAGAGCCTGGCTTTCTGGCTCAGCTCCCTCTTCACTACGACAGATCGGCTCAGCGTCTGCATCACTGCAGACGCTGAGCCGATCCGCCTGTCGATCTCCCGATCCCTCCTACCCTCACTCGTGAACAAGACCCCGAGATACTTAAACTCCTCCACTTGAGGTAGGACCTCTCCCTACCCGGAGTTGGCAAGCCACCCTTTCCCGGTCGAGAACCATGGTCTCAGATTTGGAGTTGCTGATCCGCATCCCAGCCGCTTCACACTCGGCCGTGAACCTACCCACCAAGAGCTGAAGGTCAGAGCTGGATGAAGCTGGGAGGACCACATCATTCGCAAAAAGCAGAGACGAGATTCTCCTGCCACCAAACTCGACACACTCCACACCACGGCTGCGCCTAGAAATTCTGTCCATAAAGGTAATGAACAGAACCGGTGACAAAGGTCAGCCCTGGCGGAGTCCAACCCTCACCGGGAACAGGTCCGACTTACTACCGGCTATGCGGACCAAACTCACGCTCCTCTGGTAAAGGGACTGAATGGCCCTTAACAGAAAGCCACCCATCCCATACTCCTGCAGCGTCCCCCACAGGGTGCCCCTGGGGACAAGGTCATAAGCCTTCTCCAAATCCACAAAACACATGTGGATTGTTTGGGCAAACTCCCATGCCCCCTCCATCATCCTTGCAAGGGTATAGAGCTGGTCCACAGTTCCACGGCCAGGACGAAAACCACATTGCTCCTCCTCAATCTGAGATTCAAAAATCGATCGGACCCTCCTCTCCAGTATCTTGGAGTAGACCTTTCCAAGGAGGCTGAGGAGTGTGATGGCCCTATAGTTGGAACACACCCTCTGGTCACCCTTCTTAAAGATGGGGACCACCACCCCGGTCTGCCACTCCACAGGAACGCCCCCGATGACCATGCAATATTGCAGAGACGTGTCAACCACGACAGCCCTACCACATCCATAGCCTTGAGATACCCAGGATGAATCTCATCCACCCCCGGGGCTCTACCGCTGTGTAGTTGTTTGACTACCTCAGCAACTTCTGCCCCAGAGATTGGACAGTCCATCCCCAGGTCTCACGGCTCTGGCCCCTCCTCAAAATGCGCGTAGGTGGGATTGAGGAGCTCCTCAAAGTATTCCTTCCATCGCCCGACTATAGCCCCAGTTGACGTCAGCAACTCCCCATCCCCACTGTAAACAGTGTGAGCGAGTTGCTGCCTCCCTCTCCTGAGGCGCCGGACAGTTTGCCAGAACCTCTTTGGCGCCGATCAATAGTCTTTCTCCATGGCCTCACCAAACTCCTCCCACGCCAGAGATTTTGGCTCGGCAACTGCCACTGCTGCACCCCGCTTGGCAAATCTGGTACCTGTCTGCTGCCTCCAGAGACCCACAGACCAGCCACACCCTGTAGGCCTCCTTCTTCAGCCTGACGGCTCCCCAAACCTCTGGTGTCCACCAGCGGGTACGGGGGTTGCCACCTTGCGACCACAGCTAGCAACAGCCGCCTCAACAATCGCAGAGTGGAACAAGGCGCATTCGGAGTCAATGTCCCCCACTGCTCTCGGGACGCGGTTAAAGCTCTGCCGGAGGTGGGAGTTGAAGACCGTCTTGACAGGTTCTTCTGCCAGGTGTTCCCAGCAGACCCTAACTATGCGTTTGGGTCTGCCAGGTCTACGCGGCATCTTCCCCTGCCATCTGATCCAACTCACCACCAGGTAGTGATCCGTTGACAGCTCCGCTCCTCTCTTCACTCGGGTGTCCAAAACATACGGCCGTACGTCAGATGATACAACTACAAAGTCTTATCATCGACCTGTGACCTAGGCTGCCCTGGTACCAAGTGTACCGATGGGCATCCTTATGTTCAAACATGGTGTTCGTTATGGCCAAACTGTGGCTTGCACAGAAGTCCAATAACGAAACACCACTCGATTTCAGATCGGGCAGGCCGTTCCTCCCAATCACACCCCTCCAGGTCATGCTGTCATTGCCCATGTGAGCATTGAAGTCCCCCAGCAGGACAATGGAGTCCCCTGATAGAGCACTATCTAGCACTTGTCCCAGGGTCTCCAAAAAGGGTGGGTACTCTGAACTTATATTTGGCGCATAAACACAAACAGTCAGGACCCGTTCCCCGACCCGAAGGCGCAGGGAAGCTACCCTCTCGTCCCCCGGGGTAAACCCCAACACACAGGCAGAGAGTCTTGGGGCTAACAAAAAGCCAACCCCAGCCCTCCGTCTCTCACCCGGAGCAACTCCAGCAAAGGAGAGTGTCCTACCCCTCTCAAGGACTTGGGTTCCAGAGTCAATGCTATGTGTCGAGGTGAGTTCGACTATATCTAGCCGGTACCGCTCAACCTCTGCCACAAGCTCCTGCTCCTTCCCCACCAGCGAGGTGACGTTCCATGTCCCAGTAACCAGTTTCTTTGTCCGGGGATCGGACCGCCAAGGCTCCCGCCTCTGTCTGCCACCCAATCCACACTGCACCGGACCCTTCATGTTCCTTCTGCGGGTGGTGGGTCCACAGTTGGATGAGCCCATATATCCGGTTCGGGCTGGGTCCGGCCAGTCCCCATGAGCGAAAGCCCGGCCACCAGGCACTCGCCCACGGGCACCAACCCCAGGCCTGGCTCTAGGGTGGGACCCCGGTAACCCTCCGGGCTGGTTACTCCCGACTCTTTGTTTTTACATCCATGAAAGATCTTCTGAACCGTTCTTTGTCTCACCCTTCACCTAAGACCCATTTGTCATGGGAGACCCTACCAGGGACACAAAGTGCCCCAGACAACATAGCTCCTAGGATCATTAGGGCACTCAAACTCCTCCACCACGATAAGGTGACGGTTCATGGAGTGAAAAATGAATTTGATAAATCGTAGAGTAACAGGTTCTCATTTACATTTAAGGAGTCGTTCTGTTTGGGGTTAGTTTTATTTGGAAATGTTGTCTGAGTGCAGCCTCAGTCTCTTCTGAGCTGTCATTCAGTATGACCAGGGAGCAGGAAATAGTTCTGGGGGGTTCTCGGAGTTGTAAAATAAAATATGAACTGGAATCGGATTCACGAGGTTTGTCTATCGCGCCACAAAGGGTCCTAAACCACAGCATAGCAGAAGGATTTCTACCTCACGGAGAACGCGTTCCCTCCAGAGTGCACGCTTTGTTAAATCTTCAAATAACACAGATTAGTCATGATATAATGTCAGATTCCCGTCAGTCACAAAAACTGTTTTTCCATCGACAAAACTACAAACCGGGTAAATATGATTTGTGGATGAGGAACACGCGTGGATGACTGAGACCTTCTGTATTTCTGTTCCCCCGTTCTACCACTAGATGCTGTTCCTACGCATCGTCGGAGCTGTTCTCATATTTAGGAACATTTTCAAGTACATATGGGTAAATACCACACAATGCGTAAATTCGTGCCTACGCACAGATCTGTGTGTAAGTATGGTTGATAAATAAGGCCCCAGAAGTCTTACTGTTTTTGTAATTGATCGATCAAGTTTATTATATATATAGCACCTTCCACAGCCCTGGAAGGTGACCAAAGTGCTTTATATATTAATGAAAGGTTAATATTCATAATAAAAAAAACAGTAGGATCTAAATAAAAATACAGCTTAAAAAATCTCAAGCTAAAAATGACAAGACTTCTAGAATAAAAAAAATCTAATAAAAACATACTTTAAACTTTACAAATGACTGCAAAAAGTCCCTGGTTGTAAAAAGTCAGCTGGAAAATGTTCTTCATTATATTTTAATTGCGTCAGTATGTGTCTGCTCCTGTTCCTTTCAACAGATTTAAGGAGAACCTGAATAATAATCCACCTAAGGAGGTGCTTTCCTCTGAGGAGTACGAGGAGCTGAGGGCATTATGCCGACAGAGCCAGAAAGCAGAGCGTGCTGAACAGGCTCAGGAGGTGGAGGAAGAGAGGCCTCCGGGGGAGGAAGAGCCCACTACACCTGAAGGCACAGACTCGGTCAGTGATACATGTAGAAGCACTTACAGCCCTCCAGTTCTGGGGCCTCATTTATCAAGCTTGCTTACGCACAAAACGGGGTCGGAAAACTACGTAAGCAGCTTTCCACACAAACTTTGGGATTTATGAAAGAAAACTTAGCGGAAAAATGTGCACAACTTTAAGTTGACTAAGGACCTTGCTTATGCACATTTTGGACACGGAGAGCACCTGCAGTGCTGCTGCTGAGAAGATAAGGCAGCAGTAGCTCAACAGGTTGAGCGGGTTGTCCAGTAATCGGAAGGTTGCAGGTTCGATCCCGGCTTCGGACAGAGAATTCTGCTTATGTGTCCTTGGGCAAGACACTTAACCCACCTTGCCTGGTGGTTGGAGGGACCGGTGGCGCCTGTGCTCGGCAGCCTCGCCTCTGTCAGTGCTCCCCAGAGCAGCTGTGGCTACGTCGTAGCTCATCACCATTAGTGTGTGAATGGATGAATGATGCACTGTAGTGTAAAGCGCTTTGGAGTGCTTACTCTGAGAGGTGCTATACAAGTGCGGGTCATTTATCATAAAATTATGAATTCCAGCAGCATTATCATTTGTACCGCTTCGTGCGCACACAGAAGAAGCCACCCCGCACTCGCGCGCACGCACACACACACAGAAAAACAAACACACACACACAGCCTGAAGCGCAGAATACGGAATGCTGAATATCAGCAGGGGGACAGATTGAGACAGAATGTCATGCGTCTGTGACAGTGTGTGTGTCCCGTCACTGTGACCCGATTGATCATGCGCCCTGGCTACTTGTACAGGGGAGATCTCCATTTGGCTGACTGGTTAGCATGCGTAACTTTCACCCGGGAGTCTGGGGATCAAATCCCGATTGGACCTTTTTTTTTTATATCCGCCACATATCTCTGAAGAATTCACAACATTGACGGCTTCAGCAATGCTGTGCCATTCCGTGGATTTTCTCTTATTTGTTTTGCAAAAGCACTTCCTTTCATTTCTCCACCTCACCCACAAGTACCTCAATTTCTGCTTCTGTGAAATTGTGCTTCCTTGATCTGTCTTGATCTACGGTCGCCATCTTTATTGGCGGAGCGTTGCAACAGCCGGCTTATGAATATGGATGAGATCCACAAGGCACTTTGCATTGACTATTTATGGCAGTAAGTGGGCGTGGTGAGGGCACGATGTGACTAAAATGCAGCTGAGAAACATTCTCGTTAGTCTCTGATTTATGAAGCGGAGATTGTGTGCAGCTGTGCGTACTCCATGTTTGATAGATCACAAACCTACTTGGCGTAAGTAAAAAAAAATTTTGCTGGGCTTAAGTACGGTTTTAGTAAGGATTATACGCAATGTTTGAAAAATGAGACCCCTGATCAATATTGTAAATGAGGTTCAAGGGTTCAATGTCTGGTACCGAGCTGGCTGTGAAGATCTGGTGAATTTCTTCTCAAAATTTTGAATAACTTAAAGGTGCAGAATGTTTTCCTAGAGAAGCTCGTTGAAATGAGCTACATTTTGGAAGGGGATATATATATATATATATATATGTATATATATATATATATATATATATATATATATATATATATATATATATATTTTTTTTTTTTTTTTCAAAGGTTTGACCCCTTTCTTCAGGTTTCCTCCTAGAGTCACACTATTTGATGTTTATAGAAAATGGTACAACACTGGCTTGAGGCACACAAGCAGACACACAGCTCATCCGGGGAATCCCCATCACTAACAAAACCTCCAGAGCAAGATCGGACATCCGTCCTTTCTGCCTGCTCATGGCAACATGCACACACATACACACTCATTCTTGCACAAACAACAGAGTTGAGACTTAGCCGTGTTCCCAGACAATAACTCACCTGTCACCTAAACGTTTATCAACAAGAAGAGAACCAGCCGCTAAACAGAACACGTAAAACATCTTTAAATGAGATTTGCAAACAGAACTGGACATTCCCTCCCTGACACTAGGCAACTCAGCTAGCTTCTCTTCCTGTTCGGTTGCGCCGGGCCAAGAACTCGCTTCTGTGCACACAGATGTACGTGTAGATGGGGCAGAGACATTCAGAGGAGCAGTTTCTTGGATGGATTTTGATCCAATCATTGATTCATTAATTTTTTTTTACTAGAATTGTATGTTTCAGAGGCAACTGAAATTAATTATTATTTGACTAAATATTTAATTTATTGGTTGCCATCGATATTTAAAGAGTATCTCAAGCAATATGGCAGAAATGCTCAAAAAAAATCTCAGATGGTCTCTTTAACACCGAATCCTAAAAGAAAAATCAAAGATATTTTAATTTTGTTCAGGAGGAGCTGATGCAGAAGATAAGAGAACAGGCGCTGCTTCATAGAGACAAAGTGTACCAGGACAACGAGGCAGAAGTTCGGAAGAGGTGGCACTTTGAAGAAGCTGTGAGTTTTTGTCGTTTTTTTCTTTCATCTTCTTTCTTTACTATTGCTTTTCTTTTTCAAAAGAAATAAACATTGAGAAACCCTACAAAGAATGTGAAATGCTGTTAGAAAATGTGTGGATAAAATAAAGGGTCTAAAGGAAAACAAGCTTCTATAAAAATGACGGAAGATGGAAGCTGAGTTTTTATGAAGCTTTTACATCTATGTTTTACACATAACTATACTTTTTACTCTGGAGTAAAACCTTTAATCTTTGACAAGTTTGATGTAAAATGTTAGCCAAGAAATCTAGATGAACCGTAGCGATAGCAAAAGATTTGATATGGGGCGGCTTGCCAGGAAGTAAAATGTTGCACTTTACTCAAAAAACACACATAACCAATTTTTTTTAATGTTACAACAGATCAAGCGTCCGTATTTCCACGTTAAGCCTCTGGACCGCCTTCAGCTCCAAGCCTGGCACTCCTACCTGGACTGGGAGATAGCTGAGCTAAATGGGGACCACAAAGACCCAGCTGCACAGAGTGGTGAAGAGGCCTGCCCGTGTTGAATGTTTTTTTATACATTTAACCCAAAAGTCTAACTATATTTCCTTCTACTAGATCCAAACCAGGAAGGTACAGAGGAATCCGAGGTCACCCCCCAGCATCACGAAGCATCAACGGGTGATTCGGTTGCTCGTGACGACTGCAGAGTTCGCATTCTGTTTGAGCGCTGTCTGATCGCCTGTGCTCTGTACGAGGAGGTCTGGACCAGGGTAATAAATTAGGTCCAGAGAATGCTTCCAAAACATCCTTTTCCCAGTTTAGTCAGAGTTTTTGTCTTGTGTGTGTGTGATCATGTGTAACACACACTGGTTTGGGTTCAGTATATTCAGTACCTGGAGCCTCAGAGTGTGGACGTAAAGCGTGCTGTTTACAAACGAGCCTGTGAGATCCACCTGCACAACAAACCCAACATCCACATGCAGTGGGCCACGTTTGAGGAGAGGCACGGTATGAGCAAACGCCAACCCAACGTGCAAATGCATACAAAAAACATGTTGGAGTAAAAGAAACAATTTTTATTAATAGCGCTTCTTAAGATAAAAATCATGAGGCACTTAACAATAAAAAATTATTTAATGTTGTAATAAAAATTGGGAAATTTTTATTTTTTTTTATGTGAAAAAAAAAAGCATGAATGAGGAAAAAGTAATCAAAGAATCATGGTATGAAAACACTTGGAGTTTAAAGCATTTATTCATGTCTTTTATCCCCAGGAAACTTTACTGAGGCTCGGCGAGTGCTGGAGGCTCTGGAGAAAAACGTGCCTGGTTTGGTGGTTGTACGCATCCGCAGGGCTGCTCTAGAGAGACGAGCGGGTCAGCTGGACCAATCAGAGGCCTTGCTGACTGAAGCAGTAGCAGCATCCAAAGAGAAGCCCACGTTACATGCCTTCTACTCCATTAAGCTGGCCCGTCTGCTGCTGAAAGTGGGCAGCAACCCCAGCAGAGCCCGGAGTGTATTACAAGAAGCACTGGAGATCAGTCCGGTGAGATGATTTATCTCCATGGTAACCACTTGTCTAAATACTTTTCTGTCAGCCTTTGCAAAAAAAAAAAGTACATTGATTGGTGTGTTCTTATATTAATCTTTCCTGCACACACTGCATTTTATTTAGTCTTATGTTCTCCATCAGGACAATGATAAACTGCATTTGAACCTGCTGGAGCTGGAGGCGTCTGGAGACCCCCGAGCTTCTGCTGAGGCAGTGCAGGAGTGTGTGACGCGAGCCCTCGCAGCTCCTCTCACCTCTCACGCCAAATTACTTCTGTCACAAAGAGGCCTTCAGTTTGCAGAAGAGTACAGCGGCTCTATCAAGAGGTCAGAGTTTTAACCACAAACATAAATGGGAGTGCCTAGAAAAGCATCATCACGGGTGTCGACCTCTTCTGTTTGCTTTTTACCTGCAGTGTGCTGTCTGTCTATGAGGAGCATCAGAAACTGTTGAATGAGATCGGAAAAACAAAGAGAGAAGCAGAGAACGGGTGAGAGAGGAAGGAAAAACAAAGTCAGACAGGTGGTAAATCAGTGGAAGAGGGTCAGTGTTTTGTAGACTTATCCTGTTGTTGTAAGTTTGACGGGCCAACTTACTGCCACCAGTGCAGACCAAGCTCTGGCGCCAATCATACAGGGACTGGAGTTGTGGTTGCAGGGTGGTCGGTGCCTGCTGTGGTGGCAACCCCCAAACCCGTTGGTGGACACCAGCAGCTAGGGATGCTGTCAAGCTAAAGGAGGAGTCCTATCAGGTCTTTGTGGCCTGTGGGTCTCCAGAGACAGCTGATAGGTACCAACAGTTTAAGCAGAATGTGGCTTGGGTGGCCACAAAGACAAAAACCTGAGTGTGGGAAGAGTTTAAATATGGTGCTAATAGAATGTGTTAAGTTTTAGTTTTGCCCCCCTCATATTTGAAGTCACCATTTCTGAAATCGCACAAAGCATTCTGGGTCTTTTGTGTCACCTAACTGAGCTCCACAATTACAGACCTATCTCCCTTCAGGTGCAAAAAGATCAAATCTTTTTTATAAAGAAATACTACATTCTGCAATCCTCAGATTGGTAAAATAACTTTAGGTTAATCTGTAATAATCTTATATTAAAGGGATGAAGATCCTCAGAAACTGAGCAAAAACGAGGACAGTTCTACTGTTGCTGCAGCCGAAGAAGTCCCACCCACAATGCCCCAAGTTCCCATTACTAATCCACCTCCGTCCGTGATAGGCACTGACACGAGCGCACAGGCCGGATATGGAGCATACAGCAGCTGGTACCAGGTACACCCCAAATATTTAAACTCTTATTAATTGCGTCCTAAAATCTCTGGCATGTTTTTACGATGTTCTTTTTCCTTTCCAGCAACCACAGTATGGCAGCTACGGGGGCTACGGCTACCAGAACACCTGGAACTACAACCAGGCCTATTATCCACCCTGTTAAAGGAAGCTTCACTCTGATCCATCAGACATAATCACAAAGTTCTTAAGGCCCAACATATCCCAGCATCCCTCTGGGCTCTTCTCTGTCTTGGATTTGTGGAAATCAGAAGTGTTGCTCATTTAAAATCTTACTTTTGTTTAATTTCTAAGGAGATGGTGAAACGATGACACCCGAAAACCATGACGCCCATTTTCACTAAACTTTCTCTGTATTTTGATCTATTTTTGTATTTATTGGCCACCCAGCCTCTCATAGTTTGAGCCATCCTCTTTGTCCTACTTTTCAGTGTCGAATGTTTTTGTACCATTCCACTGTGATGGCTGTGCTTGCTTTTAATGTACATAAAGGTGTTTTATAGTGTGTCACTGGAGGGTTTTTTGTTCTGCTCACAGGGAGTCTTCACTGCCAATCTGTCTACATCTATAGGGAGTGCAGAATTATTAGGCAAATTGTATTTTTGAGGAATAATTTTATTATTGAACAACAACCATGTTCTCAATGAACCCAAAAAACTCATTAAAGCTGAAGGTTTTTGGAAGTAGTTTTTCGTTTGTTTTTAGTTTTAGCTATTTTACGGGGATATCTGTGTGTGTGCAGGTGACTATTACTGTGCATAATTATTAGGCATCTTAACAAAAAAACAAATACCCATTTCAATTATTTATT
The DNA here is from genome assembly GCF_043380555.1 of Nothobranchius furzeri. Taxonomy (NCBI): domain Eukaryota; kingdom Metazoa; phylum Chordata; class Actinopteri; order Cyprinodontiformes; family Nothobranchiidae; genus Nothobranchius; species Nothobranchius furzeri. The sequence continues at coordinate 88,736,152 of NC_091741.1, forward strand.
TTTACCAGTGAAACCAATATAATAACATCTCCACATTCCCAAATATACATTTCTGACATTCAAAAACAAATCAGTGACCAATATAGCCACCTTTCTTTGCAAGGACACTCAAAAGCCTGCCATCCATGGATTCTGTCGGTATTTTGATCTGTTCACCATCAACATTGCGTGCAGCAGCAACCACAGCCTCCCAGACACTGTTCAGAGAGGTGTACTGTTTTCCCTCCATTTGATGATGGACCACAGGTTCTCAATGGGGTTCAGATCAGGTGAACAAGGAGGCCATGTCATTAGTTTTTCTTCTTTTATACCCTTTCTTGCCAGCCACGCTGTGGAGTACTTGGACGCGTGTGATGGAGAATTGTCCTGCATGAAAATCATGTTTTTCTGGAAGGATGCAGACTTCTTCCTGTACCACTGCTTGAAGAAGGTGTCTTCCAGAAACTGGCAGTAGGACTGGGAGTTGAGCTTGACTCCATCCTCAACCCGAAAAGGCCCCACAAGCTCATCTTTGATGATACCAGCCCAAACCAGCACTCCACCTCCACCTTGCTGGCGTCTGAGTCGGACTGGAGTTCTCTGCCCTTTACCAATCCAGCCACGGGCCCATCCATCTGGCCCATCAAGACTCACTCTCATTTCATCAGTCCATAAAACCTTAGAAAAATCAGTCTTGAGATACTTCTTGGCCCAGTCTTGACGTTTCAGCTTGTGTGTCTTGTTCAGTGGTGGTCGTCTTTCAGCCTTTCTTACCTTGGCCATGTCTCTGAGTATTGCACACCTTGTGCTTTTGGGCACTCCAGTGATGTTGCAGCTCTGAAATATGGCCAAACTGGTGCCAAGTGGCATCTTGGCAGCTGCACGCTTGACTTTTCTCAGTTCATGGGCAGTTATTTTGCGCCTTGGTTTGTCCACACGCTTCTTGCGACCCTGTTGACTATTTTGAATGAAATGCTTGATTGTTCGATGATCACGCTTCAGAAGCTTTACAATTTTAAGAATGCTGCATCACTCTGCAAGATATCTCACTATTTTTGACTTTTCTGAGCCTGTCAAGTCCTTCTTTTGACCCATTTTGCCAAAGGAAAGGAAGTTGCCTCATAATTATGCACACCTGATATAGGGTGTTGATGTCATTAGACCACACCCCTTCTCATTACAGAGATGCACATCACCTAATATGCTTAATTGGTAGTAGGCTTTCGAGCCTATACAGCTTGGATTAAGACAACATGCATGAAGAGGATGATGTGGACAAAATACTCATTTGCCTAATAATTCTGCACTCCCTGTAATGCTGTCTTCTGCATTTTCTACCCTCACACTAGTTAACTTCATGTCCTCTTTCACCACATCCATAAATCTTTTTGATCTTCTCCAGACTGCTGGCTCCAACCGTAGCATCCTACCTTTGTGATGACTGTTTCATCTGGACATGTCCAAACCATCTCAGTCTGGCTTCTGATTTTATCACCAGAAGGTGGGAGGTATAGCGTCCTGTTTATCTGGACAAGCAATTAACTAATCAGGTAGTTGTAAGGCGCTGCAAGCCAAAACCACATATTTGACTATTTTCTCCAAGACAAGCAGGCGATGAGTTTTTTTTAGAGTTGCGTCAGTATCAGCAAAGTTAATCGGATTCAACATTAACCCAAATAAATGATAAATGACCCACACTTGTATAGCGCCTCTCAGAGTAAGGACTCCAAAGCTCTTTACACTACAGTGTATCATCCATCCATTCACACACACATTCACACACTGATGGTGATGAGCTACGATGTAGCCACAGCTGCCCTGGGGCACACTGACAGAGGCGAGGCTGCCGAGCACAGGCGCCCCCGGTCCCTCCGCAGGCAAGGTGGGTTAAGTGTCTTGCCCAAGGACACAACAGCAGAATTCTCTGTCCAGAGCCGGGATCGAACCTGCAACCTTCCGACTACTGGACAACCCGCTCAACCTGTTGAGCTACTGCTGCCCCAAATAAACTGGTCTTGTATGTCTTGTGAAAATGTATTAATTGATTCATGGCCGAGGCTTTCCCCCCATAATTGTTAGCATATTTTAAGAGATATGCCACCCCTGTGTGCTACACTCACCTAAATGATTATTGGAAACACCTGTTCAACTTCTCCTTAATGCAATTATCTAATCAACCAATCACATGGCCGTTGCTTCAATGCATTTAGGGGTGTGGTTCTGGTCAAGACAATCTCCTGAACTCCAAACGGAATGTCAGAATGGGAAAGAAAGGTGATTTAAGCAATCTTGGGCGTGGCGTGGTTGTTGGTGCCAGACAGGCCGGTCTGAGTATTTCAGAATCTGCTCAATTACCGGGATTTCTACACACAACCATTTCTAAGGTTTGCAAAGAATGGTGTGGAAAGGGAAAAACATCCAGTATGCGGCAGCCCTGTGGGCTAAAATGCCTTGTTGATGCTAGAGGTCAGAGGAGAATGGGCCGACTGATTCAAGCTGATAGAAGAGCAACTTTGACTGGAATAACCACTCATTACAACCGAGGAATGCAACAACGCATTTGTGAAGCCACAACACGCACAACCTTGAGGCAGATGGGCTACAACAGCAGAAGGCCCCACTGGGTACCACTCATCTACACCACAAATAGGAAAAAGAGGCTACAATTTGCACGAGCTCACCAAAATTGGACAGTTGAAGACTGGAAAAATGTTGCCTGGTCTGATGAGTCTTGATTTCTGTTAAGACATTCAAGTGGTCGAGTCAGAATTTGACAAACAGAATGAGAACATGGATCCATCACGCCTTGTTACCACTGTGCAGGCTGGTGGTGGTGTAATGGTGTGAGGGATATTTTCTTGTCACACTTTAGGCCCCTTAATGCCAATTGGGCATCAATTAAATGCCACGGGCTACCTGAGTATTGTTTCTAACCATGTCCATTCCTTCATGACCACCATGTACCTGTAGCCTCCGGAAATTGTAATCTACAGGTCACCTCTTCAGTGTCGGGTCATTTGGCCTGAAGAGTGTCCACGGTGCAGGGCGTGAGCTTTAAGACACAACCCTGTCCAGCCACAGCCAAGCGGACATGCTCCCAAAGAGAACTGGACATGATGGTGAAGTCTGAGCCAGAGTCCAAGATACCCTCACAGTCAAGTGCCCCCCCCAGGGTCACCGGAATGTGAGGTTTCTCATTAGGACCCTCACAGACGATATTGCGTCCTCTGAAGGCTAATTCCAGCAGGATAATGCTCCATGTCATAAAGCTCCCGTCATTTCAAATTGGTTTCTTGAACACGACGATGAGTTCACTGTACTACAACGGCCCTCACAGTCACCAGATCTCAACCCGATAGAGCATCTTTGGGATGTGGTGGAACGGGAGCTTCGTGCCCTGGATGTGCATCCCACAGATCTCCATCAACTGCAAGATGCTATCCAATCAATATGGGCCAACGTTTCTAAAGAATGCTTTCAGCACCTTGTTGAATCAATGCCTCATAGAATTAAGGCAGTTCTGAAGGCAAAAGTGGGTCGAACACCGTATTAGTTTGGTGTTCCTAATAATCCTTTAGATGAGTGTACATTCTCCAGTTACATAAGTGAGAAGCAGCATTTATTCCAGTCATTCTCCTGATCTGGCAGTATTTGGTTTGCTTTTAGCTTAGCACAAACAATGTAAGTGAATGGTACCAGCAAGCATTTAATGTGACAAAGTCATAAAAATAAATAATGATGCTAATTTTTCTTGGTGACCTCAATAGCATATGAAAGCAATACGGAGGAATCACAGGAGCCGATTTCGATTTGGGACTACATTACGACAATGCTCCGCTGTGAGAAGGTGCAAGGATGTGACACAAGAACCAATTTCTTGCAATGGAAATGTAACATGCTCAAACTATGTCAGTAAGAACAGCACAGCTCACTGTTGTTTATGGAAGGATGTATCTTTTGGGTCTGCTGCGTCGTGTCCTTGCGCCTTGCAGCGCAGACAGCAGTGCTTTGTCGTAATTTAGTTCCCAGTCTAAATGACCTGTAATTCCTCCATGTTACTTTTTATTTGCAGTTGATATGATTGAGGTCATCAAGAAAAATGAGCATTATTAGTTATTTTTATGACAAAATGCAAGCTGTTACCATTCACTTACATTGTTTATGCTAAGCTAAAGCTAACAGACCACTGCCAGAATGGAATGATTGAGTTGGTTACAAAATGCATTTCCCTATTTATCTAACTCTGAGGGATATGGCAACAGACCAAATTTCACTTACTGCTGGAAAACACCTTTAATGGTATATATAATTGAAATAGTGTTTTCTCATGTGAACAAAAAGATGTGAATCTTTACAAATGTCTGATCATACATTTTAGATGACAGTCTAATCTCAGGAATACAAAACTTTAAAAGTTAGCTGCGGGATTTGTTTTCCAGTAATGGTGTAGAAGTAAAACTAAAGACAAACAAAATTCAGTCCACCAAGTCAGTGCTCAAAGTCATGTTTTATTGTAAGTGGATCTTTTGTAAATATGTAGACCAACCTGTCAATAGAGCTGAACGTCTTTTTAAAAAAATTGAAAAATAGAATGTCACAAAATTAGGAAGATCATGGCAATTAAACTTAAGGCCCTTTATAAGAACTTTGAGATGATGTCATTAAGAATCTGGTAAAAACAAACAACCTAGATCCGTACTTTACCCTAAACGTTTAGAATAAGTGTCAGCCAGAACCCAGCTTTCTTCTCTCTGATCTGTTAAGATCCAACTCGATATGTGAGTCAAACTGCAGCGGGAGACTGAATCCAGTCACTCGTGTCTGAATGCAGCCTCACAGCATCTGTGCTTTAGCTCACTTCGATGGCTCCTTGTGTAACACTATGGGATGGCAGCTCTGGTTCTGGTTCAGTTGGTTTCCGGTGTCTGGACATGACGTAGTGGAAGTGGTGAGGTAGGCTCACAGAGCAGATCCTCTCGTTTCTTACTTTTTGGTAACAACCAGCACGGCTGAAGGCACCAAACCTGAGACAAAAAAAGGGTAAGATGAACAGACTTGTTCTGGACTTAGACTAGTCTCCCACTCACCCAGCTCTTTGAGGGGCTTCTCCATGTCCATTTCAGTGTAGATGTGGCGGGGGTAGGGTGACAGCAGCGTGAAGTCCTGACCCTCGGGTGTGTTGCCGTTCATCTGTACGTAGACCCGCACCGCCGCCAGTGGCTCCTGAGCCTTAAACACGGCTGTGATTGTGGAGCCGTCCAGCAGGCGAACCTGAGAATGGATCAGAACATTTAGGAAGTGTGGAGGAAAAGTGGCCAGTGGATCAGAGAAACTCAAGAGAATAAATCAAGCTGTCAGTTTTTTCCTCACCTGTATCCTTGATTCATCATACTCCTTCTTAGTGGGAGGAGGGCCCTGACTGGTGGGCGATGATGGGCTGGGTGGGGTGGGCTGTGTTGAAGCAGCCGTGCTTGAAGATGCACCACCTCCAAACTAAACCATTGGAAATAAAAACGTGACCAGGATTAAAGCCATCAGTAAGAAATTAAAGACATGAACAGGATTTCAGGCTAAGGTACCTTCTGTGCACGCTCCTCTCTGTCTCTCGCTATTTTCTCTTTAACTCTTTGCCTGACAAACATAAAGATGAACAGGGTTCAAAACAGAAACCAATTTCCTCAAGTTTCAAGAAAAATATCAATATAGCTTTTGTAAAAAACAAACAAACAAAAAAAAAAACAATTACTTAAAAGCACCAAACTAAACTTTCTTCATCGATTATCTGCATTACTGAACCCTTACCTAGCAAGTTTGTCTTCCATCTTCTCTCTCCTCCTCTGATCAGCAAGTTTTTTCATGTCGTCATCCTGCAGTTTTTGGCGGATCTGCTGCAGCTCTTGGCCCTGTTTCCGTCGCTGTTTCTCTTTCTCCACCTCCTCTGCTCGCTCACGTTCTCTCCTCTCTGCCTGTTTCACCCGCATCAGCTCCTCTAGCCTGAGAAGCAGAAACATGGGCATAAACAATGACTTCATGCTGCTTTTTGTGGATAAATAGACAAACTCATTACCATCAGTAGAAATGAATGCGCCCAGACCTTTTGACTTGTTCGCGTCTCTCCTCTTCTGTCATTGGTCGCTTTAAAGCCTCTATGTCCTCAGGGTCGAGGAATTCTTCACTTAAGTTTTCTGTTCCTATATTAGCAGGACATTGTTTCAGTTGAGTAATGACACAATGTTCACTTTCAGTCTAGAAAGGCTCCAATTTCATCACATTAATAGTTTATTTGTAAACGTATTTCTACTAGCTACTTAAATGTTGTCTGGTGTGCTTTGTTCACAATATTATGGCATCATTCATTCCCCAAACATCCCAACATGCCCTGACCTTCGATAGTTGGCTGCTCTATGCTGGACTGACTATCTGTTGTTCCTCCCAGAACATTCTCAGCAGGAGGCACATAGGGCTCATCGATATCTGGGTCATTCTCATGCTCCATCAACCTGGAGGAAGGAGGTCATAGAGATTGGGTCAGGGTGGAAAATGGTTTGTTCTAATGCACAATTTCTTCCTTCGGTGTTTTGCATTCAACGCTTAGAAATGTAACATTATGAGAACATTTTTGCAAAACAGTTCCTACTAAGAGCCTTTATTTGGCTTCAGAGCTCCTCAAAAGATGCATCTACAGGTGAGGAATCTGTCAGAACTGAGTATCACCTCACCTTGGCTGAATCAAGGTGGTATAAATGGAGTACCTCTTACCAATAATCACTAAAGTAAAATACATAAATGTTGCCACAGACAGCAAACTGACTGGATTACAGCACAGCTTTTAGTTTGTATGTCAGACGCACCAGTCCATAGCTTGTTCTATTCCCTGGTTTCCTGTATTGGCCACAGCTTTTTCTCTGAAAATGTGAGAAAAAAGACACACAAAAAAACCCAGTTTAACTTTAATTTCTTTGTAGCTCTGATTCAAAAACCCAAATGTCTATGATGAGTGTAACTCACGCTCTGTTTTTGTCAAAGCCCATCTCCAGCAGGCTCTCTAGAGTATTTAGTTCGGCCATTATTAGCTGAAACAACAAAGGTAAGTTCACAAATACAATTCATCCTGACACAGTAGTTCCAATTTACAGCTAAAGGCTAAGTGTGGAACTCGACAACCAAACTAGTTATGTGCTCGTTTAATGTCTTCAGCCCTGGTTAACATTAAATATGACATATTTCACTAGCTTTCAGGATAATTCACCATGACAACAAACACTGGCGTTTTCCAGAGAAGAAGCCTGTTTGTTCCTACTCATCAGATGCCTTGATGATGCTAGAAGCTAAAATTAGCATCAATGCTGCTAACGAACTAGCCTAGGCTCCGATTAAAACGCTCTCACATGCTTTCCGTGCCTTAGACCACTGATCATGTCTGTATCTTACATGTAAGGACACAAAACATGAATTATCAATGCTTTAAAGACTATATTTGTCAATGTTAACACACATGAAGGCGGTGCTAGTCGAATAGATACTCACACATCAGTTTACGCCACTTCCACTGTACGGAAAGCCAAACATGTCAAAAATAGATATGAACAAAAAAGCGATTTTTTTTAAACTCTGAAAATGATTTATGAGCTACAATTTACTAAACACACACACACACACACACACACACACACATGTATATATAAAAATATATTATATTTATGTATATATATGTGTATATATGTATGTATATATATATATATATATATATATATATATATATATATATATATATATATGTGTGTGTGTGTGTGTGTGTGTATGTGTATATGTATGTATATATATATATATATATGTGTATATGTATATATATATATATATATATATATATATATATATATATATATATATATATATATATATATATATATATATATATATATACAAATAAAAGGAACGTAGACAACCAACAGAGGACAGCTGTTGTGGTTGATGTGGCAATACCAAGTGATGGCAACATCAGGCAAAAGGAACACGAGAAACTAGAGAAGTACCAGGGCCTCAAAGAAGAGCTTGATAAAGCCTGGTGAGTGAAGATATGGTGCCCGTGGTCATCGGGGCACTCGAGAAGTAACCCCCAAACTGGAGGAGTGGCTAAAGCAGATCCCAGGAAAAATATCAGACATCTCAGTCCAGAAAAGTGCAGTTCTAGGAACAACTAAGATATATCTCTCTCTGGTATCGAGGACTCGAGCTTGGAAAGATGGCACCACCCATGGGTCAGATGGGAATTGTTTTTATTTTATGCATATATATGACTTCAATGCAGTTGTGTCTTCACTGTGCTTGTATGATTTTAATGTCACTATCATGTGTTTATGGTGTTCAAACAGAAAATAATTTGCTGACTTTTATGTGCAGCTTCTGTTACATATTTACAGTTAGTGTAATGATTAATTTTTCTCTCCCCCACACCGTCTTAAGCAGTCCTCCATCATGAATCTGCCATTACTCAGACTCAGATCTCTCTCAGTAAGCCTCTGACTGTCCCCTAACTTTTCTTGAGCTTTTTCTTGTTTGCCTATTTTATGATCTTTATTGCTTTTCATGTTTAATCTCTATAGATTTTTTATTTTTCATTTTGAAGCATGAATTTTTAAAATTTACTGGTGAGTATAATCTTTATTCACACATTGTAAAAATATCAGCAATAAAACTTTTTTGTATAATTTCACTTAAACTGTTAACTATCTGATTACCATTTTAGTTTAGATTAATACAGAATTTTCTTCTTCGTATTTTTGTAAGTTTAAATATTAACATCGGTGCCATTACTTCACAGACGCTTTCTTAGTGGGAGTGCAGTCATGTTTGTGTACGTTAAGTTGACGTTATGTAAAATTTAAACAATTTTAATCCAATCTAGAAGGATTGTGTTGTGCAAATAACTAAGAAAAAAGTGAGGCCTTAGGATTTAATAGTCTTTTAGTGACACAGTTGATTTCATTGTGCTGCAGGACATTTGTGTTTGTTTTAAAAAAAACGTTAGGTTAACTTTTATTAACAAAACAAAATAAAAAGTAAACGTGCAATGTCTGCGTGACACAAAATACGTATCACAAAGGTACGGAAAGATGTTCTTGTTTTTTTCTGAACAGAACTGAATAAATGTGTGTTTGTTTAAAACATTAATACCAAGTTCAGTGCACATCTCTATGAGGAAGATGATTCCAAGGTGTATGTAGTCGCTGAATGAAAAAGAAAAAAAATGGCGTGGTGGTCAAAGTCCTAGGACACAATAGGGGTAAAGGTCTTTTTAACCTATTCTTTACTGCTTTATGGCTTAGCTTTTTTCCTTTATAGAGGACAAGCCTAAAGGTCAAAGTTCATCAGCATAAGTCACAGGAAAATAGGTAGATGAGTTATGCTGAAGACAATACCGTGTGCTACTGGGTTCATTTGAGTGCCTAAATGTAAATCATGAACTTTTAATAAACTTAATATTTTAGTTTATTTATGATGCAGCTCAGCAATGACTACTTGTGTGTGGTTATTGAGCAAATCATCCATATTTATTAGTGTCAAAGAGCAAAATACAATCTTAAAAGCAATAAAAACCAAGATTAGGAGGGTGGGGTTTTACTGATTCTCCACCTGAAATAAAAAAAATGCAATAAAATGAATAAACCCATGAGTTTAGCAACAGGTGAACAAAAGAGGGCAGCATCATATCTTCTCACTCTCAGCATTTAGTCACTCTGGTCCACTGATGTCCATAATACAGGATAAGGAAACCCTTGAGGAGTGTGATGGTGCTGTGGTTGAAAACCTCCTGATCGGGCTGGTTTCTGTCAGCTGTGTTGTTTCTGTGGGTCTCACCAGCTGTAACAGCATCTCCATGTGGAAAAACTCAGACTTCCAGTGGAGCTGCTGTTATCTCTGGAGGGACACCTCTCACCATCAGACGGCTGTGGTGGCATGTTGCTTCATCAACAACACTATTTACATGTTTATTAACAGATGCTGCAATAAAATAAAGATTAATTTGTGAATCACATTTTGACTTCTGTCTGCTTTTTGGTTGAGCAAATAAAGCAAAAGATCTTCTCTTTTGTCATTTTTACAAATATTTAATGATTAAATGTCATTTTAGAAACATGGAAACATGTTTCTGGGAAATGGTGTGATGTGAAAGGGGGTTTTCCTGAGTGAATTCCTATTATTCATCTCACATCTAAAGATTGTTGACTCACACTGAGTGCATTGCTGGTAAAATCCCACAGTTACAATACATAAAAAGTGAAACCAAAATAAAACTATTACTCCACCAAAGTGTAATTTGATGAAGCACCTTGAAACTAAAAGTGAAAGGAAATAAAACCCATTTTTAAGGTCAGGTTTGTTTTATTGACATTGAGCTTGGATTATAACACACTCATCTGTGTGTGTAGACAGTTTCAACTAACTTTTAAGGTCTAAAAGACTTCATAAACAGGCTTACTGTTTGTTATATGTACATATTTCAGAAAAGAAACACATATATTTTTTAAATGTATTTGAAGAAGTGCAAATTTCAGTGTGACCAAACAAGATGGTAAAAAACAAAAATAGAATAAATTTATTGATCCCACAGTGGGGAAATTCACTTGTTACAGCAGCATCAACACTTACGAGAATAATTTGAAGAAAAATTGTAACAAAGGAACATGTACACTCACCTAAAGGATTATTAGGAACACCATACTAATACGGTGTTTGACCCCCTTTTACCTTCAGAACTGCCTTAATTTTACGAGGCATTGATTCAACAAGGTGCTGAAAGCATTCTTTAGAAATGTTGGCCCATATTGATAGGATAGCATCTTGCAGTTGTGGGAGGCACATCCAGGGCACGAAGCTCCCGTTCCACCACATCCCAAAGATGTTCTATCGGGTTGAGATCTGGTGACTGTGGGGGCCGTTGTAGTACAGTGAACTCACAGTCATGTTCAAGAAACCATTTTGAAATGATTGGAGCTTTATGACATGGAGCATTATCCTGCTGGAAGTAGCCATCAGAGGATGGGTACATGGTGGTCATGAAGGGATGGACATGGTCAGAAACAATGCTCAGGTAGCCAGTGGCATTTAAATGATGCCCACTTGGCACTAAGGGGCCTAAAGTGTGCCAAGAAAACATCCCCCACACCATTACACCACCACCAGCAGCCTGCACAGTGGTAACAAGGCATGATGGATCCATGTTCTCATTCTGTTTATGCCAAATTCTGACTCAACCATTTGAATGTCTCAACAGAAATTGAGATTCATCAGACCAGGCAACACTTTCCAGTTTTTAACTGTAAATTTTGGTGAGCTTGTGCGAATTGTAGCCTCTTTTTCCTATTTGTAGTGGAGATGGTACCCGGTGGGGTCTTCTGTTGAAGCCTATCCGCCTCAAGGTTGTGCGTGTTGTGGCTTTTCAAATGCTTTGCTGCATTCCTTGGTTGTAACGAGTGGTTATTTCAGTCAAGGTTCCTCTTCTATCACCATTCTTTCTAAACCCTAGAAGTGGTTGTGGGTGAAAATCCCAGTAACTGAGCAGATTGTGAAATACTCAGACCGGCCCGTCTGGCACCAACAACCATGCCACGCTCAACATTGCTTAAATCACCTTTCTTTCCCATTCTGACATTCAGTTTGGCGTTCATGAGGATGGGCTTGTTTGAGTTGAGCAGTGCCTCGCCTGGAAAACAGACAAGAGCAGACGGACGCAGCAGGGGGAGTGGCTGAAAGCCAGCGTTTAATCCGAACAGATTTCCCTACATGTGTAGCTCGCGGGTGACAACGGATGAAGATATCGCGTTAGAGTTTAACCTTGTTTAATTTTTTATTTTAATTCTGGTGCCTTTTAGCAACTGAAACACATCCTCACATGCTCGTGGATATAATATAATGCATATGGAGACATGGCTGTAATAATAAGTAAAGGTTATCAGCTGTAGTTTTAGTGTGCTTATAGGAAACGTGACAAATAGCACAAAACACATTTCTGTACATGGCCTGTATAGTTGTCATCATCAACGTTACATGATTTACAGAATACATGTGACCAACTTGCATTCTACCACTGGATGTTTGGATCAAAATGTGTACCAATCAGGTCTTAGATCAGGTGAGAGCCAGGCGTTTCCCATCATCCTCTAGGTTTTGCAGCCGGTGGAGAGCAACTGCAGCGCCTTGCTCCAAAATCTGCGGCTGCCTTGATCTCACGAGGTTATCGTTGCCTACATGTGTGTGACAGTGTGAGTATCCTGTCACAATGTCCCGATTGATCATGCGCCCTCGCTACTTGGCCAAGGGGATGTCCCTTTGGCTGACTGGTTAGAGCGTATGACTCTCACCCGGGAGTCTGGGGATCGAATCCCGCCCGGGCCCTCGTTTCTCCACCTTGCCACATTTGGTGTTGTTGGCAGGATCCATGTAGTACTGTCAAGTAGGTCCATGGATGTGAAGTTTGTGGCACCCTGCGCGGGAACATGAGAACGTGCTTGTGGAAAGAGGGGGGAAGATGTGACAGTGTGAGCATCCTGTCACAATGTCCCGATTGATCATGCGCCCTGGCTACTTGGCCAAGGGGATGTCCCTTTGGCTGACTGGTTAGAGCGTATGACTCTCACCCGGGAGTCTGGGGATCGAATCCCGCCCGGGCCCTCGTTTCTCCACCTTCCACCTTGCCACATATGCATGACGTCAGAGCAAGTCGACGTTAAGTCGGACACAAATCTAACCGGCATGCACTGCGCGCCGATCGCTGATGATCGAATCTGTCCAGAACTGGCTCATCTCGAACAAGCTGATGGTTGGTTGATTAGATAATTGCATTAAGGAGAAGTTGAACAGATGTTTCTAATAACCCTTTAGGTGAGTGTATATACATATAGGCAGTAATCACCACTTTGACCACTAAAAACCACAAATAAAAAAAGAAAAAACTTGGGTTCCAACACTATTCTACATACTGCAAGAGACCCAGACATACTATGTCAATCTGGTATTGAACGAGCATTGAACACATAATGAATATTGCATTGATGTTATTGTGTACCAGGATAATGCCAGTACAGCTTAAACTGAGGAGTTTCAGGGAATGAAAGATCTACGGTAGCATTCTGTTTTACATCTGGATGTCTCAGTCTGCCTCTGAAGGAGCTATCCATGGTCTCCACAGTGGAATGCAGTGGGTGGGAGGTTTATTTCAATAGAAATGCTTGCTTGTAAAGTGCCTTGAGATGACTTGTGAATTGGTTGTAAATTGTAAATACACTAAATTCATTTGCATACACATATGCGGTAATAGATTAATCTCTGTGTGTGTGTGTGTGTGTGTGTGTGTGTGTGTGTGTGTGTGTGTTCATATCAAGAAAACAGAAACAACGGTGTGCGCTGTCGGAATGAAAGGCTCTTATTGAGAATGTGATGTCGTTTCCGGTTTCCGCGTGTCAGCCGTTTGTGGTTTCCTCACGGTTGCTAAACGATAAGCTAGGTTTGGAAAGGTTGTGACGGTCGTTCCATTGATCGCGTTAGACGGTAAATGTCCGGTGACAGTTGAGTATTTTTAGTGAAGTGTTGCTAACTCGGTTAGGTTTACTTAAAAGTTCGCCGAGGAGAGTCCTCCCTTTTTTCAGTGATACTAGTAGTGCGTGGCCACTGGCTAGCTAGCGAAGAGGGTGGGGATAAAAACTTGAGACCTCGCCCCGGTCGTTGCTTCACTCCAGCGGGCAGCTAGTCTCATAACGGTGTGTGAGACCCCCCTCCACCAATTTAGATCATTATTCTAGGGGAGACTGACACAGTTGTGTCAACTAAGGGTAAAAGTTAGTAACAATGTTTAGAAAAACCCTCAAGAAGGACCCGGAGTTGTTTCAAAACGTGTCGGATGGGTTACGTCGGCTTTACCGAACCAAACTGTTCCCACTGGAGGACACGTATCGATTCCACGACTTCCACTCCCCTGCACTCGAAGATGCCGACTTCGATAACAAGCCCATGGTACTTTTGGTAGGCCAGTACTCCACCGGTAAAACCACCTTTATCCGACACCTTATTGAGCAGGACTTCCCCGGTATGCGGATCGGCCCCGAGCCGACAACAGACTCTTTCATCGCGGTAATGCACGGCGAACAGGATGGGGTGATACCGGGTAATGCCCTTGTTGTCGACCCAAAGAAGCCTTTTCGCAAACTCAACGCGTTTGGAAACGCATTTCTCAACAGGTAACACTTAGTCTTTTTTATGTAATTAAAGGGCAAATTATAGCACAGCGACTGTAGAAAACAAGTTCAGGTTATTGATTGACCCGCAAAGTACACGAGTGTCATGTCATGCTTGAACGTTAATTGGCACAGGTGCATGAGAAGAAACGTCTTCTATAACACATCATTTGCAAGTTAAATGCACCCTACGAGCCCTGACATGTACCACACCTTGTTTTAGGTAGGTTCTCAGTGAGCTGTTGCACAATCTTTAGAGAAGAGCCAACTATGTGTGATAATTTTTCCTCGCTATCATCATCCTGAGAGAACGTGCGAGTTTACAATGGAAAGGTAGAAGATCACTCTCCATAGCAAACCAAAAGGAAGAGTGGTGCTTTCCAGTATTCTATCCTATTAACAAGAAGCTCTTTCCCTTTAATTTAGACCAATTCCTGGCATTTGGCTCTATCCTGTAACTGTTTTCAGGTTCTTATTCCCTCAAACACCTGGCAGACTCGGCTTGATTTTTCTCTCTCCTGATTTCATGTCCCAGGATGTCATTGAAATGTGTTGCTTGGGAACATTCTGACCTTGTTTTGTCCTTATGTCATGGCTGTAAGTTTCATGTCCTGAAAGTATTTCCACATCAGCACAAGAGAACTTGGCCAACTCCTTTAAGCATTACCCATAAAATCTTATCATCATGATGGGTTAAAGGTTTTACCATCCATCTATGTTGTATTAGTGTGATCAATTCAAAGCGGCACACTGATTAGTTATTTAGAAGGACCTTCATAATTGGTGTTAACATGTTTTTGCTCATAGGAGTTTATTTGAATGGATGATTCATAATATACAGATTCATTGAAAACACTATTGAGCCCTTTCTAAAGTTTTACCAAAACTAACTTTTGTGTCTGATATGAATAGATAAGTCAACATTTCCCAACATGTCGTTTTACTGACTAATTGGATAAACTGAAGGGTGATGGCAAAAATGAGACTGAAATGATTACATTTATGTGGTGTGGTGTTAGAATTTGATTTTTTTTTTAAAAGGCCAAAGACAGCTGAGAGGCTCCCTGTTTTTTCCCCTTTGACTTTATGAATTGAGCTCCTCCCTGTTTGACTTACACTACAGGATTCTATGTAATTCAGTCTGTATGGCTGTTTGATTGAAGCCAAAACATTTAAATACCATTACACTGTGTGTGGATTTGTAATGACCTCAGAGGTCTAAGCATGAGAATCCTGATGCTGTCACATCCTGTAGGATGTGGGGATGTCCCCTTCTCTGTGGCAGCTAGCGTGGTATCACACGGAGGAACAGCCAGCTGAGCAGATGGTCAAATAATGCCCAAACAAATGACTAGACAGTTGTGGTCCTGATCAGCTGTCGGCGTCAGATAATTAAGTTTGTTTAGTTGCCTTATCCTGTAGGAAGACAGTCAAACTGACACTTGCTCAGTTGGGTCTTTTCCTATTATCCATTCACATTCCTTCCTACAATTATGTGGAGTGTTGCCCTTATCTTCTACGAGAGCACATTTTTGCCAAGTATCATCATTCCATGTCAGAAAAGTTAAGTCATGTTTTTTTTCCTAATAACTTTTTAATGAGTGGGGGGCGTCTGACTTCACAAGACCTGATTCATGTCAGATTTTATTAAAGACTCCAGAGGAAACCAGATAAGACTGTGTATAAACAAAAGTTATTGTTCATTGAAGCATAATTTGTCAAACTGTTGGAAGAATTTTTTAGCGTCATGGAACTTGTGACCATTTGAATTTAATATGCTGCTGTTTTTTTCAGAAGTATATGTAATATACACGTCATGTGTAACATAAAATGACATGTTTACGCTGTTCCAACAAATACAATGGCTCATAGCAAAGCAACGTTCTATACAATAAGGAATGATCAAAATAGAAATATATAAAACTAGGCTGTTTTGCTTAAAGTAAATACACTTTTTGCCCTTTTTGATCAGCTGAAATTTTCAGGTCAGAATGTTTGTTTTGAGGTAACTATTATGGCAGCTCTTCTGTATGGCTCTTAACCATAGTTATTCTACCGGCAGATTAGGCGTTAACTACTGGGCTCAAATCAGATTTGCCCTTAGTATAACCAGTTATTTATGAAGAAGACCATAAACAGAGATCAGTCATGGGATCCTCCTTGTGCTTTTAGCTGACTTGTCTTTGTGGGAAACTGAGAATGTGTGAACTTTTTATATTTTTTGAGATTTAGTAGAAGTTTTACCTTGTATTGCTTGTGATGGAACATTTTTTATCAGGCGTTTCCAATAAAGAAACATCTGATCTTGTTCTATACCTCTTGTGTATATTTTCACGTTCTTCTTTTGTTTTATAACTTGTATGATATTGCAGGCTGGGGGCCCCAGTGTATTACTGCACACTTTCTGTAAGCCATTTGTAAAACTTGAGTCAGCAAAGTTTAGGTTCCGCTCTGGCCCACCCCAGTCCACATTGTCCCGCTCTGCTCTGTCCTGGTATTCAGTGTTGCTGACTCTGCATTTTCTGAGGTAGTCTTGTAAAACCTTACAGGGCAAATATAGACACAAATACCAGCAGATCTATAGAAGTTGGTCATTCAGTCAGTCACACAAGTTGATATTTTACAAGGGAGAATAAAGTGACACAGTTCTAACCTTCCTGTTCAAGTGTCCAGCAATGATGGCCACACTGCTTCCTCTTCTTGGTGGGAAGCAGAGGTTCCATTAGGAAGGAAGGCTGTAGATTAAGAGGTGGAGCCAAAAGGACCTTGACCCTTGAGTTGGAGAATTTTAATAGGATATATCTGATAAGTGTCCATATGCTGATCTGTCGTCACAGAAAAGATGGGATCACCAGATTTTAAGACCGTTGCATAGTTAAAGTCTCTCACACTGGTGCCTGGACTCCTGCACCCTCAGGGCTTTCTGTTTTTGAGAATGTTGATCAGAGTATTCTGTCTTTCAAAGCTCCATGTGGAAAAATGTTGGGAAAGACAGTTCAGTGGAAAATCTGACCCAACATTCCAGCTGAATATCCGACAGTAGAAGGGAGAGATTGGAAAACCCAGGTGGTTATCTTTGTTGGTCATTGTTATTGCAATGCAATACAATACACAGGATACCTTCTGGCATTTAAAAAAAAGTTCTTTCACTTAGTCCATGTAGATTTTCTCCATTTCCCCCTCGTGTGCATGTGCAGTGCGTGCGTGTGTGTGTGTGTGTGTGTGTGTGTGTGTGTGTGTGTGTGTGTGTGTGTGTGTGTGTGTGTGTGTGTGTGTGTGTGTGTGTGTGTGTGTGTGTGTGTGTGTGTGTGTGTGTGTGTGTGTGTGTGTGTGTGTGTGTGTGTGTGTGTGTGTGTGTGTGTGGTTTCAGCAGGAATGTGAAAGCATGGTTTCCCCAGTCTTATGACCTGGTGCCTCTTAGCTCATGCTGGGAGATCAGTTTGAGTGCAGGGGTAGCAGAGTGAAAAGTAAACCTCGGAGCTGTGGGATGTCTTCAACAATGTCCCTCTTTGTCCTGGGTTGGACATTCTCAGTTTATGTAAAACACATCTTCCTCTTTCATGCTTTGTAGTGTGTGTATGAGTCTGCTGTTCTGTGTTTGTGACTTGGTTCCATTTCTGCTAGTGTGTGTTACTCCCTTTTAAGTTTAAAGCCACTGCAATAGCCTGACCCACTATTGTTTTATGAATTACGTGGCTCTGGGAATGATTGACGCCTACAATTTTTAAAGCTTATAATTTGTTTCCCCAGCATTTCTCTGCATTATCATTCAATTACCAATTGATGCATCCACAAACAACCTCTTTTTTTGTTGTTGGGAAAATCAGCCTGCTTAGTGGAAGAAAAAGCATCCAAACTACATTTGGTGTCCATTTTAGCTCAGCCTACAGTTGAGCTTGATTGATGATTTTGTGCTTGATAAAAATCAGTTGCCTAAGCAAGAAATTACAAATATATTGCAATGATCATTATTAGGTTTAATACCCACGCATAGGTGTGTCTCCCCATGGGAATGACATCATGCTAACAGATGTTAGCACAAGTCCACTTTTAACTACAAGCATAGTTCATGATGGAGCTCATTAATGTTGATACTGAGTGAGCAGACCATTTCAGATAAGGAAAAAAATGTTTTAAAATCAAGCCCAGAAACATCTTAATCTTATTAGATTTAGTTGTAGAATTTGTCCAACTGAATCGGCATGTTAATGCAGCTAAAGACCAGGAGTTGTCTTTCAGATGCATTGTTGTAGGTAACAGCCAGTAATGACTATTAACCCTGATCTATTGGACATAACTGCAATGCAATTAAAAAGTAAGACATTTATAAAGACATGAGTGATCATTGATCATGAATTCAACTGCAAGGAACCTCTAGTTTCATCCAAACATAAGAAAACAGACAGTTGCACTTAAACAATTAAATGTAGTTTTTAACACTGGTGCAGCTTTGTTTGGTTGTTTTAGGATCTGTTCTTTGCTGTGTTTAGTTGCTTGTCTCTTCCAGCATGAAACTGGATAGGTGTTCATTGTGTGAGAGCCTAAATCCTCATGAGAGGAGGTTGTTACTGATAAGCTTCAGAATATTTGTTGAATGCCAAGCTTGTGTATAAACAATCACACCCAACCGGTTTTCTGTTCTTCCTTCTTTCCATCTACCCCTAGAATTGATACCTTTTGTGAGTGTGTCGGTTTAATTATGTTCTCTCAACTGCTTTCTTTTCACCCATCTTTGTCTTTTATTTTTGTCTCTTCTAGGTTCATGTGTGCACAGTTGCCTAACTCTGTCCTGGAAAGCATCAGTATCATTGATACTCCTGGAATCCTGTCTGGGGAAAAGCAGAGGATAAGCAGAGGTCAGTGTCTCATAACGGTTTTATGTACTTGTAGGTAGATCTTGGGTTTACTTTGCTGTATGCCACACCCTCTGGTCGAGAAACTCTGAAATATGATAAGTTCTGCTGCAATGCAAACTAAAGTCACAGGAAGGGACGGATTCAGTTCAGAAAAGAAACCTGCTTAAACAGCTGACTAACTCTTTCCTCTGGTGTTTCTGATGGTGAGTTTTCTGCATTGGTTGCAGCAGCCTGCTCCCAGGGCTGTCAAACCTGTATTTAACTTCCTTTACACCCTCAAGGCAAAGTGTATCCAAACATTTCATGTGAAGTGTGTGCCTTCACAGTTTGAAAGTAGTAAGAAAAAGCTATGTAGCACTTTGAAGTTGGTTTCCTGTCTATGGAGTTGTCTTTTCCTACAGCATCATCCATGTTCGCTCTGTGACCTTTTTTCTTTGACTCTGAAAGACCCTTTATCATATGCTGTTCTATCCATCACCACTCCTCAGCCATTTTCCTGGAAATAAGCTCCACGTTTTCCACACGCTTACACAATAATGTGACCTTCCAGGTCATTTCCATATTGCCACCTAGACGGCTTTTATTTTCTTTTTTTAAACTTTTGATGATCTTACAAAACATAGGAATAAGATAACAGAGCAGCTGAACATAGCTTCTGCTTTTGCTACCTGATGTAAGCCGGTTTTAGAGGAAACACACACAAACATCAGAGTTTTTGTGAAAGGAAGTGGCGTAAAATGGCAGACAGCAGAATTTCCGAGAACTGCCCACTGCCTCCTAACATTGCCCGTGTTCCTTTGAGCACTACTTCATGGTCTATCAGTCTGCTTTAGATTACTGACTGATTTCCTGAAGGACTTACCAAGAGCCAAAAGCAAATCTGCTAGGAAATAAATGGGAGATTTAAGATATTTTTATTGTGCAGAGGAGTTTTCTTCGTGAAGGAAAAATTCATCGTTTTGCCAATAGAGTAAAATATGCTTTCTCACTAATGAAACAAAGTGTGTTTGACTAAATCCAAGCATATATGTCGGTTTAGTTTAGTTTTCTACTTACAAATTTAATTAAGCATTTCTTCTCTCAGACTTTAGAAAACCAACTCACACACTCCATCCTCTGCCTTGTTTCTGTGTAAACAGATCCAACACTGTACTCCACACACATACTGTACAGGCTGTGTCATATATAAACAGTACGGATTAGATTGTGCAGCTCAAGTGTGACGGGCATATGCTTCTTGTCTGTACTCTTCAGAGCAATGCCAAGAATTCATTTGAACCATAAGAAACTCATTACATCAGAATTTTGCTCTGAGCTAATCAGCTAGAAAGGACTGTGTGTGACTTGTATGCTGAAAATGTTCGTCTTTATAGCAGAGCAGCATGGGAAAACTACAGGAGGTAGATACTTGGGTTTACGTAACTTTATGACCGTGTTCAGTTATGATTAGACCTGCATGTACAGATCAGTACTTGTTCCTAGCTAAAAGCCAAACTGAAACTGATCTAGCAGAGGGATCCGATTTTCCCCCCTAATTACCTCTGATGACATGACAATAAATATTATGTTAGAACTTCAGCAAGAAATGGAGATGAGGGACAATTTCTCAGCAGTTCAGTTTCTGTCTATATTTGTCATCATAACGTTGTTGCTCTGTCCCTGCATGTCCATATTGTTCAGGCGTAGCAGTTGCTGTTCTAAGTAAGCCTGTCCATCAGCTGTCTCTGGCTGATTCCCTGTTGTGAAAATGCTGCAGCTGCTGGCTCTACTGGGATTTTAGCCTTTTATTATTCCCAGGTTTCCCCTCTGTCTGCCCTCACTTGTGATGTGTAGCAGCAGCAGGTACAAACTTGTTTTTGCTTTAAATTCTTTACTGCGACAGCCCCCTTGGTCCATCTCTATTTTTAGTTTTCTCTTACTTTCACTTTTGCTCTGTCATCCTCTTACCCCCCCCCCCAATTCCCTTCTCATCTGTCTTTATGCCCTTTAGTCTCAATCGATTGTATCTTTTTGCTGCTCTTCTGTCCTGAAATATTCAGAAAAAAGTCAGCCATGTTGAAATATATGTACAGCAGATGAGGCCGTGATTGTGGAAGCAGCTGAGATACCAGCTGCATTCTGCATTTCTGATCAGATACACGGTCACTAATCAAAACCACAGCGCCCATTGCTCTCTCAACAGAGTGCAAGTTAATACTCGGAGAAGCCCCGTTTTTTATTTGAGTTGGTTTTGTTTTTTATTGTCACGTTAAAAATGTGAATAGCAGTTTAAAAGATGTTTTTTCCTGCTTATTATTTTAAAAGTTATTTTCTAGTGATGCACCGATCTCACATTTTTGCGCCGAAACCGATATCCGATATTAAGTTCACTGTTTTGGCCAACAACTGATATACTGACATTAGTGCTTCTAAAATAAGCAGATTTTGTATAGAATGAAAATTATTAAAGCAGAATTTACATTATGTACACACAACACACACATTTACGCTTCTGAGATGATTTCATTCACTGTTCACATGACTACACAATTACACATCACCGCCTCGCCCTCTGAAACGGGCAAACAAATGGAGACGAGATGGAAAAAATATTGGTGATTATCGGTCCGGTTTTATCGAACCGATACAGATATGTTAAAAAATGATTAACATCAACTGATACCGATATTGATGCCGATATATTGCCCATCCCTATTATTTTCTAAACATCACCAGATAAATATGAGCATTTAACCTACATAAGTCTTAAAAAAAACATGTATACTTAGGTTAAACATATTTCACAGTAACATGCACATCTACAATGGAGCACGTGTCTCTGAGCTGAAATATTTAAGTATTTTTGGGAAACTCAGACATTTAAAAAAATGGATCTGCTACTGTTGGGGTGGACAACTTCCCTGATGGCATTTCCTTACTACCTGACTCATCTGAGCTCAGCCCAGTGTTTACATATGTTCTCAAGTGTGTTGTGTGTGCATGTGGATATGTATGTGTGTGCGTGTCACTGGGTTGGGGGGGGGGGGGGGGGGGTTAATTGTCAATGATATTTGTGGGATTTGTGGGGTCTTTTAATTTGTAAAGCACCGAGTTACATTTTTTGTATGAACAGCACTTTATAAATAAAGTTTCATTGATTGAAAAAGGTATCAGAGCACAAACCACCATCCCTTGGACTGTAAAAATAATGACCTAGAAATGTCTATACAGTTGGATAAGGAGCCTGTCTACTTTTCTTTTTTTCTGTCCAGGTTATGATTTTGCCGCCGTGCTTGAATGGTTCGCTGAGCGTGTGGACCGCATCATCCTCCTGTTCGACGCCCACAAACTCGACATTTCAGACGAATTCTCTGAGGTGATCCGAGCTCTCAAGAACCACGAGGACAAAATGCGTGTGGTGCTGAACAAGGCAGATCAGATCAGCACTCAGCAGCTGATGAGGGTCTACGGAGCCCTGATGTGGTCTTTGGGAAAAATCATCAACACACCTGAGGTAAAAATGAAAATGATTAGAAATAATTAATACTGGCATCTTTAGCAATGACTATCTTTTCGACATACAGTCACTGAAGGTTTTAGAGGAAGATCTGAGCAGGACTTTCTACAGAGACTAGAAGAGTTCAGTAGATTAGTGTCTTCCTGCCTTGTTGTAACACGATGTTAAAAATGCTCTTCAGAGAATGAAAGGATGTAATGAAAGTGAAAAGGTTTTATTACAACCCTTTTCAAATCCCACATACTATCATGTGACGGTCTTCTGATTCTTTCTGACGGTTCAGTTAATGTTTGATCCAGAGTCTCATTCAACCACGGATCCCAGAGAAACCTTTGGATCGTGTAAATCATTATTCATCAACACAGAATTACATTATGGAAGCTTTTAACGGGAAACAACACACACGGTTTAAAACTGTATTTTTGCTTCATGTTCTGGGAACTCATCGTCTCGCATCCTATTTTTGAGGTGTGCAGAATCATTTTGGCGCCTGTTTATGCAACAGCTAAACTTGTTTGTGACCTGTGAAAGCATTTCCTCTTGTGTGGGTGTAAGCAGATAACTAACCTCGGACAAATGGCAATTAATGCAGATGAACCTGTGCAAACTCTATTCCAGGTGGTGCGTGTGTACATTGGGTCGTTCTGGGCCCAGCCCCTTTTGGTTCCTGATAACAGGAAGTTATTTGAGGCGGAGGAGCAGGATCTGTTTCTGGACATCCAGTCTCTGCCACGCAACGCCGCTTTGCGCAAACTCAACGACCTCATCAAACGAGCACGCCTCGCCAAGGTTGGCCTTAACACAGCCTTACATTTTAAATGAGAATGGTGCAAGTGTGGCTTAGTATAGAAAATACTTAAAATAGCTTTGCTGCCTGCCTCCACTCATTGTGTTCTACCCACAGATTGTGCAACTTAGTGGTTGTTTTTCAATTAACCACGAGCTAAAAGAAACACAACGGTATTGTTGTGATGAAAGCAGTAATCATTTAACGTTATTTAAAAATGCCAAAAGGATTGTTTTTCTTATAGCGTGGTGTCTGCTTTTCATTTTAATATTTCCTTCTCAGACATGTTTAATAACTCGTATTCATCTTATTTTTACTTATTTTTTTGTTTCATTACCTAGTTTGAAATTGTATTTTGCTTCTAGTATTTATAATTCTTCTAGTCATCTAGTGCCCAGAGTAAAAAGTCAGTAACCACTGAAAACGTTTGTCTTGTTCCTGTTATGGTGTCCAGGTTCAGGCCTACATCATCAGCTCTCTGAAAAAAGAGATGCCCAGTGTGTTTGGGAAAGACAACAAGAAGAAGGAGCTGATAGCCAATCTGGGAGAGATCTACACCAAGATCGAGAAGGAGCACCAGATCTCACCTGGAGATTTTCCCAACCTTGGAAAGATGCAGGTGAGATTTTACAAATCGATGAACACTCAAAGACGAAAGCAGACATTTCCAAGTCCGAGTGTTGTATGCAGACTAATGTGGAGGTTCAGACGGGAAATTGCAGATGAAAATGTTCTTTTTGTTTGCTAGAAACAAACCTCTACGAGTACAATGACCTCCCAACCTTTACTCTTCACATCTTCGCCCCTGTTTCCTGCCCTTGCCCTCCAGGATGGGCCAGAACGGGGATGAGATTTATTTTCCCTGGTTTGTCAGGAAATCCTGCTTCTTGTATGCTGCTCCCGTTGGTGGCCATTGAAGACTGATCTATTTCTATCACTGATTCCTGTTTTTTCTCACCCCCCTCCAGGAACTGCTGAATAGCCAGGACTTCACCAAATTTGCAGGGCTGAAGCCCAAACTGCTGGAAGCAGTGGAGGACATGCTTGCCAATGACATCGCCCGTCTCATGGCCATGGTGCGTCAGGAGGAGGCGACCATGCCCAGTCAGGCTGTTAAGGGCGGAGCCTTTGAGGGAACCATGAGTGGTCCCTTTGGCCACGGCTACGGAGAAGGTGCCAGCGAAGGCATCGATGAGCTGGAGTGGGTGGTGGGTCGCGACAAGCCCACGTACGATGAGATCTTCTACACCCTCTCGCCCATCAACGGTAAAGTATCTGGGGCCGCGGCCAAGAAGGAGATGCTGAAGTCCAAACTGCCCAACACAGTCCTGGGAAAGATCTGGAAGCTAGCAGATGTGGATAAGGATGGTTTCCTTGATGATGAGGAGTTTGCCCTGGCCAACCACTTGATCAAGGTGAAGCTGGAGGGCCATGAGCTGCCACCTGCACTGCCCGAACACCTGGTGCCTCCATCCAAGCGTGGGACGGTGCAGAACGGCGACTAGAGTTCCAGAGAGGAGGAAGAGCAGCCTGGACATCAGACCACACTCACGTTAAGGACTCTCGGTGCCAAAAGTCCAACCATGACCATGAACAGCATTGTCCAACCAAACCGGGTCCCCAGGCTTCCTGAGACACCAGGACAGGCAGATCTGTGATCTTTTTCCAGAGAGAGACTGGAGGGTTTCAGGGAAGGGAGGGGGCGTCCAACTCTGTGCATTAGGGCAAATATTCAGGTGAATATGTGTGTGTGTGTGTGTGTGTGTGTGTGGGGGGGGGGGGGTCTTTCTACATGAAAGAATAAAAGGGGGATTATCAGACGATAGGGTGGAACATAGATTTATGCATTCTGTGTTTAAATAACTTCTAAGTATACAGTCCATAATATAATATGTTCATCCAAAGAAATATTTTCTTCCATTTGGAGAGAACGAGGAAATGACACTAGAACACCTGTTAGGACTGCTTTATCTATTTTTGTATTTCCTGACTAAGATTGACTCTTTCCAAATGTTTTCCCTTTTTGTTATTTTGCCAGATGAGTAAAAAGGAGTGCTGTAGTGTGTGACTCACACGTATGTGAATATGTAATCGATCTTTCAGTGACGTGTCACACAGCCATGATTGTTGGGGTGTCATCAGAAAGCCTTACTGAAAGCTTTATTCTTTAAAACCAAGAAAACATGATTAACGAAAAACAAATAAATATTTGCTGAATCCATTGTTGTGCTTTTGTTTTGTAGATCCGTTTCTTTGTGAAGGACACAGTCTCTGAGGTGATTTCCTTTGAATCTTCATGGTTGTGTGCAGTTTTCTGCCCTCTGTAGGTCAGACTGAGTTCAACCAGAGGCAGCAGGACTCATAAGTTCATTTACCCACGAGAACAAATCACTTTTGGTTGCATATTTTTGAGGGTAAATTAAAAACAGAAGTGAATGCAGACGCTTGTGACATTCTCTGGAGCAGACTGGGCACACATGGAGAGGATTTAGAGAGCAGCATGAATCATAAACAGAAGGTCCGGAAACTCATGAAAGTCTGATCCTTAGCAGAAGCCTGCTTGTCTCAAGCGATGAGGCAAAACGAAGAAACAATAAATCCTAAATGTTTTCCTCTTGGTGGCTGTTGCATGATATAGGCTCGTCATTTGCTCGTGTTCTAAGTTGAACTGTTTCCAGCTTCAGTTTTAACCCGAAAACATCATCTGACAGCAGGAAGCTGGGAGTCTGGACTCGCCTTCTGCAGCTCAGCGTTAATCTAATGTTCTACTCACGATCAGGACTCCGTCTCACCAGCGCTCTCATCCAGCACAGGCTCACTATCCTCCGCCCTGAACCATCAGTCATGACGTTTAATCAGGAAGTTCAGCAGCACCCTCTTGTGTCCTCACCTGCTGTTACAGCTTAGTTCAGAGAGCACTAACTTTTTCCTCAGCATCTTTATATTTATTTCTAGCATGTTCTTTTGAATGTCAACCCGCTGTCCCGTGTGAACTTTAAATGCGTTTACAAGATAGGGACTGTTATAGGTTTAACCAACTGTTCTGCCTAACTGATGATGCAGAAAAAATTATCTTTAAGTTAAACGATTCAAACTCATCCTCTAGACTGATGTGCTACGGGTTTTCTCTGGGATATTTTAAAGTTAACAGGAAGCTGCTGGAATGGACACGCTGGTGTGAAGTGAAAGCTGGTGTGACTCCATATCTTCTGCTCACTGTATATCTCCTTTAACACTGTTTCCTTTTTCCTGTCCTGAGCGCGTCGTCATGCATTTCTCATCTCTTTTCCTTCCTTCTGCTCCATGTTTATGCAGCAGCTTCTCCCTGTTTTTCCATCTGTATTCCTGGCATTCTACAATTTCATTACATCACACTGTTTTTTAGTATTGTGGATCATCTGTTTTCTGTACCCATGGACGGGCTGGTGCCTACCTCCAGCAGCCTCTGGGCAGCTCTGAACAGGTTGCTAGTCCATCACAGGGCAACACAGAGACACACAGGACAAACAACCATGCACACACACGTACCGAAGAACAATTTAGAGACCAATCAACCTGCCAGTCATGTTTTTGGACTGGGAGGAAGCTGGAGTACCTGGAGAGAACCCATGCACAGGGAGAACATGCAAACTCCTTGCAGAAAGACCCCAGGCCAGGATTTGAACCCAGGACCTTCTTGCTGCAACAGTGCTAACCACTGCACCATTGTGCATCCCTGTTTTGGACTATGTTTGTGTTTAAAAATAAAAGTGTCCATCCCTCTGGCACACTGACCCCAGAGCAGACCCAGTTGGCCTAATTTAAACTTAATCATGAGGTGGGAGTGCCACTTCTCAGATGCGGGTGAGGAATGAAGCGCCTGTCTGTGTGTGGACAAATCACCTCAGAGCATCATCAGTGAAGCCAAAGAACACAAAGATGTTATAAAAAGTTATATAATCTGTATCTTTTTTATTTAGACTCAACATTTAAGTGTGAAATTGTTTCTCTGTTGTGTGAAAAAGATGATCAGTGATTAGGAATTTCTAAAAATGAAATTATTTTGTTGCTTTCAAAATATTTTTAGCATCAGATTGCTCAGTCTTAAAAATAGTCAATGTAATTAAAATATATGATTAAACTTACATTTAAACTATCCTCAGGGACATTCTATTATATAAGTTATATTTTAGGTTATTCTGTTCCATGTACATTTAGCAACTTTAAAAAAAATCTGGGTTGTAAAAATCCACTTTGCAGGCAGGGCATTAGAAAGTCTTGATTAATTAAAGATGCTGTTTATTTGAACATTAATGTTATTAAAACTCTGACACACTTCCATGGTTTCAAAGAAGGATTTATTTTTAGTCATTTGGACACAGAAGGCGTGAGAGCAGCAGAAACATCAAACAGAGCCTCGGCGTTTGATGGTGAGTCTGTTGGACAAGTTCACATTCTTGAGGGATGGGGACGACTTTCAAAGGAAGGCAAGTGCTACAAAGATTAAAAAACAACTTTTTTTCAGCTGGAAACAGCTTGACCACATGGTTTGAGACTGGGTTTTGTTACATTTAAGCTATTTTTAATTTATGACCTTTAAAAAGACAAAATATCACAAAAAAATCTTTACATATTTGGAGCAGCTAAATTTTAAAAAATCTGGAAAAAAATCAACACTCAGTTTAAAAACAAAATACTCAAGTCATTTTGTATATTAGCAGCAGGTCTTTCTGTGAGTATTTCTTTGCATAAATGAAATCCAATCGGTCCAAGCAGAAATCTTTCAGAGCGCCTTGTCCTCTCTCGTTCTGGTTTCCAGCTGTAGAGCCTGCACAGAGGCTGGATGAGGTAGGCACTAACACCATGGGTAAAAACAGTGCGATTGTGTGATTCTGGCCTGGCTCCAGTTCATTTTCACCCATCTGAGACTCAGCCGGGCAGCCTGGCTGCCAGCTGAGGTGCTCCAAACACCTCCTGAGAAGCGTAGGTGATGTACAAGAAGCCATCGGCATCTCTGTGGTGAGAATAGATGTCCCCCATGCTGGAGGACATGCAGGACATGCTTTTCTCTGCCACCAGGAGAAACAGAGTCTGGGATGAGTCCAGAGCTATTTTATTCCTGAGAAAAAAGGGCAATCAGAGAGACAGATTGAGGATGGGAGATGAGAAAACCCAGAAAACATGTCTAAATACGACTTTGAAGGTTGGCTTACCTGAGCAGGCACAGGAATTGACCCAAAGTCAGCTCAAAGGGAACCAGGAATTTAGTTTTGTCTAGTAGCGGGAGAGTCTTCTCACGGATGTAACGCTCAACAATCACCTGAGCACAAAAAGGCATCTTAGACTATAATCTCAAAAAAAAAAAAACATTTTAATTTGTATACATTAGAGAAATTAAACTCACGGGTAACTTGTTAGGAAATTTAGACCGAATACTGCATACTTCATCTTTTCTTGTTGCTAAACAGAAATAAAGGGAAAGGAGTTTTTGACTGCGGCACATGATCAGTGATGGTCAGGCCATCTTACCGAGACATTTTCTCTGCTTGAAGGGCATCATCTCCATGGATTTCTCAAAAGGAGCCATGTTCGCCTTTAGCTTGGGGAGAGTTTGGAAGAGACCAGTTGTGATGGAGGCGGCGAGGCTGATGGTGGAGTCCCCTCAGGGGTGGAAGAGAGTAAACTTCAGAGAAGCTCTGGGGCTGCTGGTGTTTTATAGCAGAAAAGCTGGGAGGAGGAGAAACATGACCCCAGCAAACAAATACACACTCCTCGTCCTGGTGGGAGGCCTGAGCTCTCTCTCTCTCTGGATTCACACGCCGCTGTCACCAAGCATTTTTACATGTGGCTGTGACATCAGCACTGCTGTCACGTACATAACGTTTATTTATTTATTTACTTATATGGCCAGAGGATAAAACCCCTTGAGATGCATCATCTCGTTTTCAAGGGGGTCCTCCTTTGAAACACCAAAACAAAAAGAGATAGCAAGACTATCAGTGGCATAAGCCAAAACTAACCAATACAAACAGACCAAATAAATTAAACAAGAAATAAATTTAAAAAAATTAAAAACAATAAAACTAAATTAAGAAAACACCTCACTTTGACAACATGATTGTGTGACATCAAATGCCAAACTCAAAAACAATTACAGATACAAGGAGATGCAATATGTGAATAGACAGTCACATGAAGGCAGCAGTCCAACAGAACACGACCTAAAGGTCCCATAGCTTAAAAACCCCTGCTGTCATCAACCAGCCCGTCATGAAATCAGTAACCAGTGACCTCTGACCTCCAGCTGCACAGGCCACATGTCACCTAAAACCTCACTCCTTTAAGTGAGAGCGATCAAAATCACCAGAGCCTGTGTGGTGGTGATGTCACGAAAGATTTTGTTAGTTTTTAACAAAATTTCAGCCTTTTCTGAGAGTTTTACCACTCAAATTGTTCTGACAGACACCGATTCTTCTCCAGAGAAGTTTAGACATGACGTGGTGAGGATAAAGAGCTGTCAGAGTGTCAGTTTGCACCAGACACTAAACATCGTCAGGATTTTGTTTATTTTTTAGCTTCATCTAGAGAAAAGTTGATGGTTTTTGGGATCCTTCTATTAAAAATGCTTCATTGGTGTAGAACTATGACCAGATGTTTGGTTGTGGGTAAAGATCTCCCTCTGCTGGTTGATATGAGGCACTCATCAGAAATCCATGCTTAGAGGTGGCGTGGTTAGAGCTTCATTTGTGTAGATTTGTGTCATTAAGTGTTTTGTCTGTGCTGCTATGCTTTTTGAAGTTATATTCACAGACGATCCTTACCTTCATCAGAATTTATAACGTCTGCAGTCTATAAGGTACTAATATACCTATAGTGTTTTATATATAGGAGTTCCGGCTTTCTGAAGTACAGAGGTCTACAAGAAAACAAAGTCCGCCTCTACTGATGACTTTCTGGTTGTCTAATAAAACACACAACCATTATTAGCATTTTTTGAAAGAGTAATTTGGGCCCATAAAATTTTCCTGAAGCCACAAAACACATCTTTAACTACACACACACACACACACACACACACACACACACACACACACACACACACACACACACACACACACACACACACACACACACACACACACACACACACACACACACACACACACACAAACTGGGACTTGGTTCGTCAGTGAGCTAACTGGCTCAACAGATTTCCCTGCATGCTTTGTTATTTTGTAAATGTTGAAAATAAAAATGAATTATTATTTATTTTTCCTGGCAGCAAATGTAACGTCATCATAACTGTACTAAAAGTGTGAATAATCTTATGGAAGAAAAATAAACAAACATACTTATTGGAAGCAGGTTGAGGGTGGGCTAGCACCATGACAGAATGAGATGGTGGAGATGGACAGTATAAATAACAGGCAGTTAGAGGAAAAACAGCAAGAATATGTTTCCTTAGATCAGCTGATGACACAAATATGCTATTCGCACAGGTAACACTAACTACCCAATGGCAAGACACTTCATGGAACATCACAATAGTGACCCGTCCACTTTACAGGCTTGTGGTATTGATCATGTCCCACAGTCTTTGAGACATGGGGACAGGCAAAGACAGCTAAATCAGAAGGAGACTTTCTGGATATTTAAACTGCAGGCTGTTAAACATCCAGGCATTAATGATGACCCAGACTTTAGAGTTTGTCTTTGATTGGTTTAGTCTGTTTGAAGTTTTGGCATTATTCTTGTCCCTTTTGCTCTTGATATTATAATTTTACTTCTATTGGGTGCATTTTAACCATTTGTATATAATGTATGATATTTGGCGTATTTTATTTACTGTTTCTTTCAATTTAGTAAGAATGACACCTGCTGGTGATTGTTGACTTGCCACCTGTCTAACACATCTGCTATGTGGAGCTTTCTGATTGGTGTTTGTATTGGTTAAGAACTTCTCCGTACTGCTGACAACTGTTTGACTCCCTGACGAAGGCTACATTCACCGAAACGCTTTGCAGTCTTAAAAAGGCCACATGTGACCTAGCCATTACAATAAAGGCTTTTTAACTTTTTCTATTTGAGAGTGCCTTGGAGTGTCTCTTGTCTTTTAGCGACAAATGAAGGTTGAAAGACTAAAGGATATTGTATCACTGAGACAGTTGCTAATGGTCCTCAGATAGTTTCAGGTGAGTTTAAACACTTCAGCGAGGAATAAGATTTTGCTCATGTAACATCTAGTCCTCGCATCCCCAACCCTGATGATTTATAGAGCTACCCCATCCTCAGCCTTCGTTTAGCACAGCAGAGCAGGGTATGATAGGAGGATAAGAACATCACCTGCCAATCATGCCTGAGAACTTAAACCCAAAATGGCCAGAGACAAAAACATCTGATGCTATATTGCTCAGAAGCAACAGAGCAACAACTTTGCCATCAGGGAACCAAAGTTGTCATGAAGCCAAATGGTGACAAACAGTGGACAACTCAGAAGACTGTTTAGTCCTAGTTAAACCCCAACGTCATATAGACAGCTGAAGGACAGTTCCAGCAAAACCATAGACATCTTCTGCAGGTGTCTTCAGATACCAGTACACACATGACCCGTGACTCCAGTGGAAATGAGTGATGAGGTGGTGACTGAGACAAACACTTGGTAAATGACCTGTATTTGATACAGTACTTTCCAAAGGCCTTTACCCCCCCCCCCCCCAGGCACTTAATGCAATCAGTCGTTCATCCATTCACACCATGGTGGTGATTAGGTGCCATGGGGCACAGTAACAGAGGACACTGTACACAGGCACCACTGGTCCCTCTGACCACCACCAGCAGGCACCGTCGCCCCACTTAACATTCACCAGTTTCCCATCCGAGAATGTTCCCATTGTGTGAGTGAGTGAGTGAGTGAGTGAGTGAGTGAGTGAGTGAGTGAGTGAGTGAGTGAATAAACCACCATCTACACTTAACTTGTGATATGAGTTCATTTTTCCGTAAATGTGGAAAGAAAATGCAAAAATGTTGATCACAAGTAATGGGGTATGGTATAATGGTGATTGAACGTTTAAGCAGGTTCTTTATTTTTATAAAGATTAAAAATGGGTATAAGTGAAAATAATTAATGCTTTGGCGGTCCGTGGTTAACGTTCGGCCAATGTTAATGTTTACAGTAACAACTAATTGCATGAGGTAAATGGTTAAGTGATGTCATCCTTCTCTTAAAAGGGTGATTTTTGGAATTTCCTATGCTATGAGTGTCAGTGAAAGCAACACCAAGAAGAGGCGCCAGCACCGGCCAGCACTGAGAGAGAGAGAGAGAGAGAGAGAGAGAGAGAGAGAGAGAGAGAGAGAGAGAGAGAGAGAGAGAGAGAGAGAGAGAGAGAGAGCGAGAGAGAGAGAGAGAGAGAGAGAGAGAGAGAGAGATTTTAGTGGTTCAGGTGCTCTGAAAGAGTTCCTGTGTCGATTATATATTTATGGGTGTCTAGAAAGACATGGCCGACCCCATTGGGACAGTCAGCAGGTAATGTCCTCCTGCACCCGGGCATTCAGATCATTTTTTTCCTGGGAAATGTTCGTCTGAGGCGGCTCCACCCCCCGCAGCCTCCTCCCACGTGTCACCCCCTGGTTCTCCTCGTTGTCTCGTTGGGGACGCAGAGCACGGAGTCCACATCTCGCGGCAGACTGATGGGTTTATCAGGAGGATGTTCAGAGCCTGGATTCACGTGAGAGATGAGTTGTTGACGTTCCCCCAGTCAGCCGGTGGATTCATTAATCTTGTTCCGTTCAGCGGGGCTGCCTGGAGCCAGTGCTAGCCTGCATGGCACCGCTCAGGTGGACTGGCTGAACATTTCGTTAAAAATAGTCGCCTTCATTCACAATGTTCACACCTGTCCTCCGGACTCGTAGCGGTGTGCACCTCCTGCTTCGCCCGCAGCACGGTAACTGATCTGCACCCAGCAGTGAGTGTGAGCCCCCGGTCCGCCCGCTGCTGGAAACCCAACGTGGAGGAGGATGGCCGTCCGCCGCAGCTGCGTGAACTCTCTCTGGTCTGGCCCCGAGCGAGTCCGCATTAGCGAGCGCCTCAAAGCCACGCTGGCGGGGGTGCTGGAGCTGGAGGAGCTTAGGCGCAAACACCTGGAGATGGTTGGAGCCGCGCTGGTGGAGCAAGCTCCGGCTGCTGCCAACACCGAGGAGGGCGACGGAACCCCCGGGAGCGCCACCGCCGCCTCGGACGCCGAGCATGGCTCTGCGACATCCCGCGGGCAACAGGTCAGTCCGTCAGCTCCCAGATGCCAAACATGACGGGATGGTTAAATATGAATGCAGGCTGATGGTGATCTGCCAGCACGCCGGTCCCTCTGTGGCTCAAATTGGCGGATTTCAGCGCAGCTTTGTGGAGCATGGCTGCGCCCAGAGCAGCATTTGATTAAAATAGTGCCAAAGGCCATCCTAGCATGCTGTCCCGTTATTATATTCAGCAGCACTCACAAGGAGTAAATGTCATTTAGGCCAGATTAGCACCCAAACCAGAACCATAGTCTCCTGTCGTTAAACCCTTCTAAAGGTCACTTCAGCCTTGTGTGCATCCATCCAGATGTCTCCATGAAGACCTGCTCCATCACCAGACATGCTGTAGTGTGTGGAGTGTTCGAATCATCACATACTGTTTTATACACGTCATTTTTTTCAGACTTTGTCCTGAAATTGGTCATTTTGAGGTGAGAATGAGGGAGATGTGGGCTCACTAGAGAACACTGTGTTACCATCCTCCAGGAGGCTGTCACCGGGCTGGTTTATTCTTCCTGTTATGTATAAATCTGAATCTGTAAAGTCGTCAAGTTGTCAGATCAGTTGATTATGTGAAGATAAAAGGTGCACCACAGAATCTGGAATGAGAATACTGTCAGTCTGAGGAGGAATTATGCAAAATATTCTCCCCTCTGAGGTATAAGGATTGGTGGGTTTATTTATTTTTATCATTTAAAAGATTTTGGGACTATTGAGCAGATTAATTGAGCGGTTATCACTGCAGACATTTGAAATGCAAATGCCCTAAAACGATGAATGGGTGGATTTGAGTGACTTTTAGATTTAAATGTTTGATTTTACATTTTTATCCAAAATTAGAAAACACACACCACCCTTTTTTATTTCTAAAAATTGTACCAATTTAGCTGTAAATATTTACAGAACAAGATTTCCTGTTTTCAGTATGAAATGTTTAGATTTCTCTTGGGAAAGTATTCACAATGCTGACATTTTCTGATCAAAAATCACACGAAGTTCATGTGATTCAAAGATAAAAATTTTACATAAATGTTCCAGTAATATGTAAATAACTCTTTCTGTCCGCTGTTTCCTTGTTCTGGACAGATTCTCCCTCTCACATGTAGTTTTCGGAGTCGACCGCAGCAGTAAAACACTACCTCCCGTCAATTTGTATTGGATTATTCCTGGATTATCTCCACATCTGACATTACAGGTGTACATTATATAAAACAATCCACCGGTATTCTGAGCATTTTTATCATCAGCTATCAGCCTACAGGATCACCTCTGCAGGGATGCACTTTAGTATAAAATGGTAAAAACTCAGCAGCACAAAGCAGAGAGGGTGTTTTTTTTTTTTGAATCAGTGCAAGGACAGATACAGGTGCTGGCCAGTAAATTAGAATATCATCAAAAGGTTGAAAATATTTCAGTAATTCCATTCAAAACGTGAAACTTGTACATTATATTCATGCAATGCACACAGACCAATGTATTTCCAATGTTCATTACATTTAAATTTGATATTCATAAGTGACAACTAATGAAAACTCCAAATTTGGTATCTCAAAAAATTAGAATATTCTGAAAAGGCTGAATATAGAAGACACCTGCTGCCACTCTAATCAGCTGATTTACTCAAAACACCTGCAAAGGCCTTTAAAAGGTCCCTCAGTCTTGTTTTGAAGGCACCACAATCATGGGGAAGACTTCTGACTTAACAGCTGTCCAAAAGACAATCATTGACACCTTGCACAAGGAGGGCAAGACACAAAAGGTGATTGCTAAAGAAGCTGGCTGTTCGCAGAGCTCTGTGTCCAAGCACATTAACAGACAGGCGAAGGGACGGAAAAAATGTGGTAGAAAAAAGTGTACAAGCTCTAGGGATAACCGCACCCTGCAGAGAATTGTGACGACAAACCCATTCAAAAATGTGGGGGAGATCCACAAAGAGTGGACTGCAGCTGGAGTCAGCGCTTCAAGAACCACCACGAGGAGACTCATGAAAGACATGGGATTCAGGTGTCGCATTCCGTGTGTCAAGCCACTCTTGAACATGAAACAGCGCAAGAAGCGTCTCGCCTGGGCCAAGGACAAAAAGGACTGGACTGATGCTGAGTGGTCCAAAGTTATGTTTTCTGATGAAAGCAAGTTCTGCATTTCCTTTGGAAATCAAGGACCCAGAGTCTGGAGGAAGAGCGGAGAAGCACAGAATCCACGTTGCATGAGGTCCAGTGTAAAGTTTCCACCGTCAGTGATGGTGTGGGGTGCCATGTCATCTGCCGGTGTTGGCCCACTCTGTTTCCTGAGGTCCAGGGTCAATGCAGCCGTCTACCAGGAAGTTTTAGAGCACTTCATGCTTCCTGCTGCTGACCAACTTTATGGGGATGCAGACTTCACCTTTCAACAGGACTTGGCACCTGCACACAGTGCCAAAACCACCAGCACCTGGTTCAAGGACCATGGTATCCCTGTCCTTGATTGGCCAGCAAACTCGCCTGACCTTAACCCCATAGAAAATCTATGGGGTATTGTGAAGCGGAGGATGCAATACGCTAGACCCAACAATGCAGAGGAGCTGAAGACGACTATCAGAGCAACCTGGGCTCTCATAACACCTGAGCAGTGCCACAGACTGATCGAGTCCATGCCACGCCGCATTACTGCAGTTATTGAGGCAAAAGGAGCCCCGACTAAGTATTGAGTGCTATACATGCACATTCTTTTCATGTTCATTCTTTTCAGTTGGCCAACATTAGAGAAACAAACATTTTTTCATTGGCCTTTAGAATATTCTAATTTTCTGAGATACCAGATTTGATGTTTTCATTGGTTGTCACCTATAAATATCAAAATTAAACGTAATAAACATCGGAAATACATTGGTCTGTGTGCATTGCATGAATATAATGTACAAGTTTCACGTTTTGAATGGCATTACTGAAATATTTTCAACCTTTTGATGATATTCTAATTTACTGGCCAGCACCTGTATTGCAGTCCAATCTGCATGGAAGCTTGTCTCCTTATGTGCTGCCTTCCTCACCTCCCACGAGCCAACATCTCCTCTGTGGTTTCCCCCGTGGCGCTGAGAGGTCCTGCCGGGAGGCTGAGCGGCGTTGTTCATTCTCACCTCTGAAGGGAGCTGCCGGTGGAGCGGAGCGGTCTGGCTCACTGCCCTTTGCCCCTGCCAGCCCCTCACCAACACACATTTAAATGTACTGGAGATAAAGATAATTGCTGTTCTTGTTGTTTGCAACTTGTAAAAGAATAAAAAAGCTGCAGCAGCTGCAGAGAGAAGGAACAGGGAGGGCAGTTTCTGCAGTTAAGTCAGTAAAATGGAGATGAATTTTGCAGTTAAAATGTTCCAACTGGGGTAATCACAGTGCAGACTCACACTAGTCACGATTGTGTCCACATGGTGTAGTCATGACAGAAGATCGACTATTTACTCCAGCTTCTGAGCAGGATGTTGAGAAGAATAACACTTATTAAATCCTGGTGCCATTTAAAAGCAGTAAGAGTGTGTGTGTTCATTTATATCTAGAACGTGAACCAATCAGTTGAATCACCATCAATTTTGCCCCAGCTAGAAAAAAACTCATCTGCAGCAGCATCTCTTCTTGCCTTCAAAATAAAGTCAAGGCCAAGTCGGTGGAATCCTCCGTGTTGCCATTCGCTCTGAGTGCAGAAATAACAGCGTCTTCTCTAAAGATAACACAAAAGGAAGGCGTGGGAGACGTAGGAAATGCACTGCAGAGAAAGGCGCTTGGAGAAGAGCGGAACGGCTGATTAGCAGCAACTAATCAGTTGATTTTCACTGTTTTTAGCTGAAACGATGCACACACGTAGCCTTTCTCTGGTTTCTCAATTGTGGAAGAAAGTTGCCCTTTCTCATCTGTGGAGTTTGAAACAATAATTAGGAGCTGGACAAAGAGAAAGCATTTTTCAAGGTTTTATGCACCCAACAATTACCGTTTAAACCAGAAAACAACCCAGTAATAAAAGGCCTCGCATTCCTTGAAGGAGTGCATGTCGCCCACCTTCTTTTTGCCAGAGTATGAGATCATTTTATGTTGGAACGACAAAGTTTTACAAGTTTTAGTCAAACGTTGAAACGAACATTATGCACGTTTTGTATTGATGGTGATACATGACCTGCACTAGTATAGCACCTTTCAGTCAGAGGACTCCAAAGCGCTTTATACTAGTGACTCATTCACACACTGGTGGTGATGAGCTACAGTGTAGCCACAGCTACTCTGGGGAACAACGACAGAGGCGAGGCTATCGTACACAGGCACCACCAGTCCATCCGACCACCACCAGCAAGCGAGGAGGGTGAAATGTTTTGCTTAAGGACACGACCGCAGCATTCTCTGAAACCCTCTGATTACTGGACAACCTGAGCTACTGCTGCCTTGATTTAATCTAGTGACATGGCATCAAATACAATAGAGTTGTTGTAATTTGTGTGTTTTAAAAAACGATCTCATGCCATTTGTTGGTGCTACGTAGGAGCGTGTATTGGCAAGACCCTGGCGAAATGATGTATTACGATAGCAAAAGTTAACGATAATTGACGTTTTAAAGAGTGAATTTAATTAGCCTGGCCGGCCAGACTCCTCCTCTGTTTAATTCTGCACAGAGAAAAGGTCTGGGAACTCTCCTATTCAAATAGCCCCACCCCCTGAGAATTCTAACTGAGCCAATCAGCGCGGAGTACCGTGCGTCACACACAAACGCAGAGTTTGTCGAACATGGCGACTGAAGCAGAGTTCTCTGTGGCTCTTTCCTTTGTTCTAAATGACTTGGACACGTCTTTAAAACCATAACAAGGAGAACCGCTAAAAGCCTTTCTTCTAAAAAATATAAAAGATGTTAGCGCCGTTGCCAGACGCATTTTTTTACTACAGCGTTGCGCGGTACAGTCGGTATTTCCGTCTTTTTTCTGATTGGTTATTTTTGAGCTGGCTAGTCCCGCCCCTCAAGTGCCTCTCTGCCTGTGAGTAACCAGACTCTTTCTCTGCAGAATTAAACAGAGGACGAGTCTGGCAGGCCAATTTAATTGGAAAACGCAGACTGTCGTTGTTCTATCAGAATGAAGGCGGTGAAACTGCTGCCCCCTAGCAGTCGGAGTTCAAACTGCACCACACAAAAGAAAAACTGTAAATGTTTACATGTGAATTCTCAATAAAAGATCAACACACTGTTTATAAAAATCGATTCAGCATCATAAAACGAAATATTGCAATATTTCAGTGTCTGGATATTTCCTTGAATCGCTGGTGCTTAGAGTACAACTCCATTATGCCTGGGAAACCAAATTTTAGTCTCATATCTGTCAAATTGACTGTGCTGTGGCCGTGTTAGTTTTCTGAAGCATCGATTAGCTGTGGTGTGTGTGCGTGGAAAGCATCTCCTTACATGAAGGGCCATTACCCTGACTTGTGGAGTGAGACAGCTCTTGTCCCCTTTTATTTTTCCGCCTCAGGCTCTCTCTCTCTGAGCTCACAGAAGGAGAAACATCCATCTGAATGTTTCAGAAGAGCTGGAGCTCATCACTCTTTTCTTCTATTGGAGATGAAGACACGCAGCGTGGGCCGTCTCGAAACTCCAATCCGACATTAATAATGCATGAAACAATAAATAACAGGCTGCAAGAAAACCAGGAGCCCTCCCCACCAGACCCTCGCTCCCTCCTGCCCGGTGCCACCACATTATTCCTCCGCTTCAATTTGTCTCGCGGATGACATCATCCACCTTTTAAAGAGGAGGTGTACCGCCTGTGCAGCTGCGATCGCTGTAGCATCATTACCCAATCGACCTGTACATTTTCTCCACATTGCTCCCCCACCACCTCCTCCTCCTCCTCACACAGAGACATATCACATTACAGAGCCCTGAGTAGACCTCCACCCTCTTTCTGCACGCTTCCTCTGATCTGATCCCTGTGTAACATTATGGTCAGTAATGTGTGGTGCTTTATGATGGGGAGAGGAGTCTGCAGATGTTTTAGGTTTGATTCAGAGGTGGACTTAAAAACTTGGGTTATGATGCAGAATTATGCTATTTTATAGCAGAGAGTCATATTTGTGTGTGTGTGTGTGTGTGTGTGAGTGTGTGTGTGTGTGCAGGCTGAGGATAAGTTAAATATTTTGCCTGTTCTGAGTGTGTGGGAGGAGAAGTGAGTGAGAGTTAGGCAGCTTGTAGCTATGGTGAGCAGCAGGCTATGAGGATGTTACAGAAGTGGGGGGTGGGGGTGTTTGTGGAGGGGAATGTGAGGGAGGTTGGGGTCCTTCAAGATGCCCGTCTCTCTCACCCGGCAACCGCTCACTCCCTTGCCCGCTCACCCTCCCTCCACTGCCTTCACTCTCGCTCCGTGACTCACTTGTATTTTATTTTATTTTGGCCCTCGCACTCATTCTGGTCACCCACTCAGCCACGCTTCACTGTGGATTCACAGAAATGAAAGAAAAAAAAACACATTGGAGATATTTAGAGCTGCAGAGACAGGGGTGGGGGAGATAAACCAGAAAAGGGTCAAAGTCTGAAATTCTTTCACCCACTTTTCCCCCTTCCTCCACTCCCTTCTGCTGCTCCGGCTGCTCTTTGTTACATCATCTGTCCTCTCCTATTATCCCCCCCCCCCCTCCATCCTGTCGCCCCAGCAGTGAGTCACTACCTGTATTGTTTCCTCAGTAACAACAGGATTGATCAGAGCCGCTCAACGTTTCAGGCTCATCCCAGGAGCTCCTGGCTGCTGTCCCGGAGGGACGGGGATTTAGGAGGAGGGGTAACTCCAGTGAACTATTACTAATCTGGGGAATGGAGGCACTCTGCTTGTTTGTGGGTCATTATTCCTGTTAGTTCTGGTAGAACTGCCGTGACATCATGGGAGCATGTGCCTGCCGAATTATTCGGCTGTTCTATCAGAAGGTTCGGCATCTTTAAGAACACTCGGGATGATCCTCGTGCTGTTGCTTTTTAAAGGCAGATGGTTGTTCCTCAGGGCATCAAACTGCACTTATTCTTTGGTCGATCATTTCTTTGTTGAGTCAAAGCTTCGTAATAAATCTTATTGCACTGGAAATCCCCTGAAAAGTGTCACATTTCTAAGGAAGAAGCCTCTGTGGGCTGAGCTCAGCAGAGCTGAATTAGTTGATAGCATCTACAAAAATCTCCTCTGTGAACACTAGACAAGTTAATCTAGTCTTGTTTGGTGTGGTTTACTGGATTAAGCGACCAAAATTTTAGGATAATCCAAAAGTTTATTGATCTAACCAGGATCATGTGAGGGAGCCACACCGGCCAGGCCACAGACACAAATGTCTGACGATGCTCGTTTGTCTCTGAACCTTTTTAGGCCCACATAGATAACGAATAATTGATGAGGCAGATTAGAGAGACTGCACAGACTTGAGTTAAAAGTTTAAATGCAGGTTATTTCTGTTTTCATATTGACTCAGAACGGTGTTCAGCTGTCTCTAAGGCAGTTCAAATTTCTCACATGTTGCTTTTCTCAGGCTGCATCTCCTACGGAGACTATGGCGTTGCCCTGTCAGAGCAGTCCAGAGGACTGTGGCAGCAGTTCGGGGGGTGCGACCCTTCAGTCCTCCTCCAGCAGGGACAGTAACTCACGGTGGTCCACTCTGTCCTGGGACGCCGCCTCTGACCTGCTGTCACCTCCAACTCCAGACCCTAGTGGCACAGTCCCTTTGGATGGCGACTCCAGACCGAGTTCAGGTACACACACACACACACACACACACACACACACACTCCAAAACACACCATCAGCAGCTGAAACAGCAGGTATAAGTGCGATAACAGCCTTGACTTGTACAACCAATGCTTTGTCACCTCCTGATATCGCTATTTCTCATTAAACATTAACCACAATCTATTTTTACGTTT
Source organism: Nothobranchius furzeri (assembly GCF_043380555.1). NCBI lineage: Eukaryota > Metazoa > Chordata > Actinopteri > Cyprinodontiformes > Nothobranchiidae > Nothobranchius > Nothobranchius furzeri. Next base: position 88,777,669 of record NC_091741.1, read on the forward strand.
ATTTACCTGAACTTTGTGTGACTTTTTCAGGCTTTTATTTACGTCAGCCCTGCAGCCTTTAGTGATGGAACATTTTTACTCTTTAAACCCTTTTGTTTTGTTGCTATGAACTCAGATACTTAAAAAAAATCCAAACTAGCTATTAAACTTGAATAATTCAACCTGGACGTCACCACTGTAGATGCAAACGCTGGTAGGAGTTTCCCACTGAACGTCCAACATGACCCGTCTTCGATAAACAGTTACTACAGTCGTGTTTGAGTTTTAGTTTAACTCCTTTTACCGTCCACATAACCACTCAGTTATTCTTGTAGACATTCATCATAAATTCCTGACAGATACTCAATGTGAGCTCTGCACACACACACACACACACACACACACACACACACACACACACACACACACACACACACACACACACACACACACACACACACACACACACACACACACAGGTGTAAGTTATCACGGAGTATGAGAAATGCAGAATAATCTTTTCCTTCTTTAAGGTTTCTACTCCGTGAGTGGGAGCTCTCTGTCGGACTCCTGCTACTCCGTGTCCAGCGACGCTGCTCATGGAGGACCGCCGCCTCCTGCCAGACCCCCAAAGCTGTGGGAGCAGGTTCCTGCATCTGCTGACATCACTGACATCTTGTGGTCAGAGGAGGGAGTGCAGTCGCAGCTTGAATCAGAAAACAGCCCAGATACGGAACCAGCAGTAGGACCAGAGCCGGCTCCAGGTGAGACCAGTGATTCGTGTCTTAAGCCCATCACAGATTATTATTCATCACCCAGTTGAAGCTGGTTTGGACAAATGAGCGATGGCAGTGATGAGAAGTGATGGACACAGATTAATTAATAGTAGGATGATCCAAAACACTCAGATGGATGTAAAAAAGACATATTGAGCCACCTCGGCACGCTTAGAATCCTATTAAAAATATAAAAGCAGTCAGGTCAACAGGAGATGGAGGATCTGAATTATTAAAGTACATTTTTGAATTTCCCTCCCTTTTTCCATCTCAGGTGATCAGGATGCCTCTCGTCTGAGCTTCCTGTCTGAACTTTGCACAGTACTTGGGGACTCCCTGGTTTCCTCCATCATGCCGATTCTAAACCATGCGTCTTCCTCCTCCTCCCACAATTCAAAGCTCCAGCTGGACCCCAGCTACTGCACAGATCTGGTGTCCCGTCGGACCAAAGAGGTGTATTCCTATCCGAGCCCGCTCCATGCTGTTGCCCTCCAGAGCCCCCTCTTCACCACCCAGAATCAGGAGCATTCAACCTCTCCTTCACCAGATGAAACCAATCAGGAAGAGCCGCTAGATCCCATCACTGCTGCTGCTTCTCCTCAGCCTCAGCAGCCGCCCACTTTGGCCTCCATCACCCATTTGGATCAGTACATCTCCCGGCTGGCTCACCAGTACCAGAGTCGGGTAACCTCTTCCACCTCCGATCTGACTTTAGCTGCCACTCCTGGTCCAGTCACAAGCCAAGGTCTTTGTACCCCCCGTAAAAGTCATGGCTCCACCCAATCCCTGTCCTCCTTTGAGAGCCGTAGTATTCCCTCCACCCTGCCAGGGGGCAGCATCACACCCAGCAAGTCACTGCTGGGGAACGCAGCCAGAGTCAGCCTCAGCACCACCGGTAAAAAGGGAACCAGGAACTCAATCAACCTGGGGAATCTTCCTTCAGCGACTGGAGAAGACCTGAGCATAAACCTGCATCTCAATCTGAACCTGAACCTGGCTCCTGGTCTGAACTCAAGCCGAGGGCAGACAGAAAACCCCAAAACCGGCAGTTGTGGGGCTTTAAGGGCTGACTTTCCTACAACTTCCACGGCTTCTGCCTCTCCGCTGTCCTCTGCTACGCCCACTCCAGGACTGAGATCCCGTTCTCGGATTTCAACATGTCCCAGCAGCCTGAGTCACCGAAGCTCCCTGGAAGTCCCGTCGGGCTTGGCAGCCGGTTCTGGTTTCAGATCATCGGTCTTCTGTCGCTCACTAGATTGGAGCAGTGGTGCTCCCCCTGAGATCGGACCTTCTGTGTTTACATCAAGTACCGGGTCAGCTCCTGGGTCTCAGCGCGGCAGCTTAATCCAAGAATCCAACTCAAGTCCCAAACTAAGTGAAGACTCCCCCATGGTGGGGGAGATCTCCCGCCTGTCTGGTCTGTCCAGGGCAGTGGTGGTGGGGCTGATGGAGCAGGGCGTGGAGCTCGATATAGACTGTTTTCAGACAGATGCTGCTGGTGAGGTGAGGGGACACAGCAAGGGTCACCTAACAGCCCTGAAGGACCAGTCCAATGACTACGCCAGGGTGGCAGAGGTGAACCCTCAGAGACCAATACAGCTGTCTCTCAGCGTCACCCATTCTCCCCAGTCCCAGTCTAGTCTCACCCCTCCTCTCTCTCACTCCAGCAGCCCCATCCACCCATACCAGTCCATCCATTTTCCTACACCCCTTTACTCCTCACACAGCCACTACCAGCACATCTCTTCTCCCTCCAAACTCCCCTCATCTACAGCCTCCTCCCCGGCTTCACATCCCACCCAGAGAGCGCACTCCCCTCCACGCCCTCTACAGCCGTCTCCGATGGGCGCCACGCCCCTCTCGGTTTTCCGGCGAGATTCTCCCTTCCAGTGCTCCCTGCCGCACGCCAACACCAGATCCTCCCCTATGGAGCACGGAGGCATCCAACCGAGAGGTGGATCACTTCGGCAGAGCGGGGGAGGAAGTGAAAGCACCAGCAGGTGGAAGAAGGTGGAGGGAGAGGGGCTCTACAGAGGGAAGCATGTCTCCCATAAGTTGGTGAGGGCTGCTACTGTTAGCAGCTACGCCAAGAGAGAGAACTACAGCTCTGTTTGGGCTGAAGAGGAGGAGAAGGTACGAGCAGCGGCCCAGACACCCAAGAAGTCCTCCAGCAAGCTCTGGAAGGGGTTCGAGGAGCGTCTCTGGGGCAAAGAGTCTGAGAGTGAAAAGGAGGAGCTGGACAGAGCCGAGTATGGTTATGGCTGGAGGAGGGGGAGCATCGGAAGCTGGAGGAGGGAGCTTCGGAGGGTGAAGGCATCATCCAGCAGTGCTGACAAGAAGCCAAAAGTAGACAGCTCTCCCATCTTCTCCAGAACGAGAGGAAGAGAAGAAGGGGAAAGACGCAGCTCCAGCCTCAGGCTTTCAAGGAGGGCTCTGTTCAGGAGCGAATCTCAGGGGCTGCTCGTCCCTCGCAGCTACAGGGAGGAGTCGACCAAGCGGGGACACTGGGTGTCCTCTTTAGATGTGGCGCAAGGCGGGATGGGGCTCAGCAAGGATGAAGGGATCAGGCTGCTGAGAGCAAAGGAGGAGGACAAACGGCTTTCTTCCACTGCCAGCCTCTTTAACCTCTCCCGCTCTCAAAGCCTAGAGGGCAGCTGCCAGTCCCTGTCCCCTCTGTCCTCCCCGTCCTTTTCTCCGTCCCCACCTCCACGAAAGCCCCTCCAGCGCTCCCGATCGCTGAGGGACTTGGGGAGGAAGGTGTTTGGCTCAATGAGGTCCCTGAGTCTCAAACAGAAGCCATCTAAGAAGTGATGTTTGTACAGAAGACGAACTTTAAATAGACGAATCTCCACTGCATTACACTCATAACACCAGATGTGCTTAGTATTATATTTGATGTTAAGGAAGTGCCATCGGTTTTAAATTTCACTCTCAAACGTGCAACACTGCCCTGAAAACAGTAAAATGTTCCTCAGAAGGTGTTTCTACGACGGTTTTTCATCGTGTGAGCGCCGTTTCCAGCTAAACTCCACTCTGGTGTTGTTCTGTGACAAAAATAAACGTTTTAACATAATAAATATGAACTCCTCATTGGCTATAAAGAACTTAATTACATAACCCAGAAGGAGTGAGAACACCTCCCACCCCCTGCATGCTGCTCTGTGACTTGTTCAGTAATTACAGCTATTGAGAGAACTCTTATCGGCAATACTGCATCTGAAGTACAATCACATTTGGCCAGGTTATGACCAAAAAAACCAAGCAAATACTCTTTAACTTGATATTTTCCTCAGGATTTTGAAATAAATAATGAATTATTAAAAACTGAAGACTTGTATAACAATCATTTGTGGCAAATAAAAGAAGCAGATGAATAAATAAACTTGTTTTTTTGTGTTTGAATGGAATACCTGCATGAAGTATTATTTCAACCATCATGAGTTTAATTAAAACACCTTAAACTTGGAGTGATTTAAAAATATTTTACTTGAAAACTCAGAAATCCATGATCGGTGAGCTGACAGATGCACGATTTTGGAGGCTTCGGGGTAGTAGCACGAAGCGTCTCCAGAGTTCACAGGCCTAGATTAGTGGACTTTCATCCATGTTGCTAGGAAACTAAGTCTTCTGTCCTCGTCTTTCTATTTTCAGCAGCAGCAGCGTATTTACTGTCCTACTGACTGCCTTCCAGTAGTCTGTCTCTTACATAAACATTCACTTTTCTACGTCCACGTCAAACTCAAGCTCTTCCGCATGCATTCAGTCTGAGGTTGAACATTTTATTTGGGCTCATGAAGCCGTCGGTGTGAACTCCTGCCGGTGCACCTCTGGTTAGGTGCTGCTTTTAGGGCTGGAGGAAAACATGCCTCGATACATGTCTCTCTCTCTCTGTAGCTCCTGGTTCAGCTTCTCTTCTGCCCTCTGCAGGTGCTTCCTTACGTTAGCATCTATCAGAAGTGAAAGAAGTTCTATTTTAAAAATACACAGGGTGCAAAAATTAAAAAGGACTATAAAAGTAAAATTAAAAAGGTATCATCACTCTTTCAATTTAAGAACGATTGTCCTACAATAATTAAAGGTGTGGAACACTGAAAAACCATATTTCAATTATGTCTGAAAATAGTCTCCTACACCTATCTCCTGCATTAGCTTCTGATAGAAAATAGACGGTGAGACGCTAGGATTAGAAAAGTCTGACAGATCTACGTCACGCTGTCACTTAACATTCATGGACTCGCCCATCTTGACTCACGACGGGGAAGGCTGTTGGTTTAGTGTCCAGGAAACAGAATGTCTAGACTAACAGAAGCTAACCGTTAGCATTAGCAACTCCACCACACAGCAGAACTCCTCCAGGCTTTTTTTATTTGTGGAGATAAAACATCAATGTTGCAGAGCAAATGGAGTCAGTGGTTGTCACATTGCTGTTAGCCAGTCAGAGGAGAGATGTCCAAATACCAGGAAATGAGACTCCAAATCCTGCCTTGTGAAGCTCAAGGCCCAGTCCCAATACTCACACTGCACCCTACAGTTCTCAGCAAAACACACTTGAAGAAAGTGTGCAGCAAGACTTGGAGTATGAAAATAATAGCCGAACTGGCACGGTGAGCATTGCATCATCGACTGCACCACACGCCGGGATGCCGGTCGCTGTTTGCGCTAAAATACTTATTAACAACTTTCAAACAATTATTTGACAAAATCTGCATTCAATCTCAGTCTCATATATTCAGAGCATGGATATAATATCATTAATTATCTTGAAACAAACTTATTTAATTTTGGGTAAAAGGATAAAAATGGGGATTTGATTATCCGTACACGTTCCAAATGTTTTTTTCCTGACTGTAAGGGGAAAAAAATGATCTTTCATTTTTAATCCAAAATTTTTATTGACTCTGCAGTCTGTAAAATTGTACTGAATGATATTAAAACAAGTGAATAAATAAGTGGCATGTCCATAAATACACACCAGCTGTTATCAGTTAACAATATTTATCAACAAACATCTGATTGTAACCATAAATGTACACAATAACACAATACTCACTATTTCAATAATTATACTTGAAAATACATATTTTTCAGAAAGGGCACTTGAGCCATAGCTCTACCTTATTCCCATAATTCTCACACAGCAAAGGATTATGGGTAATGCACTTTGCCCAAGTCTGCATCGATGCAAACTTTGGCGAGCGCCGATCAAGGGTGCAAAGGGGGTGTGGCCAAACTCAGCACTTGAGAATCTGGACACCCAACGCACTAGCACCCCTGGACAGGAATGTGCAAGTGTGGAAGTAGAGTTTTGGGACTGGGCTCACTTCTGATCCGGCTCACTTCTAGTTCCTAAAACAGGTGCAGCAGGGCTCCATAGCAAATCTTACACGTGGGCATTTTTACTTTAAGAATCGTAAATGTCACGTTAATCTGAAAGTTTCAATACATATTCTGTTGATTTTGGTTCTTAAAATAAGCTGCAATAAGCCAAAACCAGTACCAGCAGGTCAGAAAGGTACAGGAATAAAAAAAAAAACATCATCAGCCATCAAAACCAGGTTCCATCCATCTCTACTGAAAATGATGGGACTATTGGACATTATTATAAACCGGGGAGATCCCGCTGTAATCTCACCGTTAGGAAGCTCTTTGCAGGCCTGGCTCAGGTACTGTTTGGCTCTCTGAGCGTCTCCGATTTCCAGAGTGGCTACTCCTGCCCTGTACATCGCTTTAACGTTTCCTGGTTGCCACTGCAGAACACGCAGGCTGTACTCCAGCACCCGAGTGTAATCAACGTTCTGTTTCTGCAGTAAACATGCTAAAAGAGACACGTTTGACTAAAAATAAATCCACTTTGAGCCTAACAGAATAGAAAACAATAATCAGATATTACTATTTACCAGCTAGATTGTTGTAGCAGTCCACTTGTGTGTTTCTCAGTAAAGCCTCCTGTTCGAATGTGAGAGGAGGTTTCTCAGGTGTGAATCCTTTCACTGATGCCATGACGTCAGCATCGAGGCCTCTGAGCACCAGCAGAGAGCGATGATAATAGCCAATGGCCGAGCGAAGGTTTTTCTCTCTGTAGAACGCGTTCCCTTCCGTTTTCATTTGAGCTGCTTCTTCTAGCAACGTCCAAACTGGCTTGGCAGACGTCCCTTTCTGTCCAGCAGAACTTGGTCCTGCTGCCATGGCTCCCTGCTCCTCCAAACTGTCCTCAGCTCCATCAGTCTTTATCTCTGTGTTGGTGCTCATCGGCTGTTAAAGAGAGGCCAAATAAACAAATCACTATGAAAGCTGATAAAGAAAGCCATACACAACAGTTAGAAACAGACTAGTACACCCAAAAGACAAAATATCAGCTGGACAAAAATGTGGAGTCATCTACGAAATCCCATGCAAAATATGCAATAAAACATACATAGGAGAAACCGGACGCCAACTCAATACACGGACAATAGAACACAGAAAGGAGTGCGAGAAAGAGGCAAATCGTAAACACACAAGAGCAGCAAAAGAAGAAGCAGAAAGTACAATAAAAAAGTCAGCCGTAACAGATCATTGCTTAAGAGAAAACCATATAATGGACTGGGACAGCAGACGGATCATAACCACCGAACAACAAAAATACAAAAGATGGATCAAGGAAGCAATCGAGATAAGGAGACGTGGATGTGGGACCATGAACAGGGAAGACGGAGTTTACACGCTGGACCACGCATGGGACTGCATCGTCGGAGAGGGGAGAGCGGGCAGTAGAGGGCGACAACGTCCTCTGCTGCCCGCAGATAAACGGAGAAGGAAGTGACGCGCCACCATCAGCGTCAGCCTGAAGAAGCCGGCAGCCGTCGGCGAAACTGTAGCTACTAACAGGTAAACAAAACTGTTTCTGTGTTTAAAAAAGAACGAAAGCATGGATTTAGAAAGACACAGCAAGAACACACCTAAGATGTTCAAAGAAATTTGTGTTCAAACTTAGATGAGAATTTACAAATCCTGCCTTTGAAGGACACTATCCAGCATGCTTAAGTTATTCCCCTTCTCTAACACACCTGTTTTAATGGCTGAACTACATGCTCAGCATGTCTTTTGAGTTTCTAACGATATCTGTTAATCAGCTGTGCAGAAGGAGGAAAACATCTGGATCAGATACCATTCAGCCTGGATGACGCTTCAGTTACCTGATATGAGCTTTTTAGGTCTTTCTAGACGTGCAGCTAAAATAGAACACACACACAGCCATGAAACCGGTGCCTACTATTAAAACACATGCTGCTTAAGAGGAGTGTGTGTGTGTTTATGTATGCATGGTAAGATTAACTTGGTGGCCTTGTTATACTCTATTAATGCATCACAGTAAGTCTAGACTTAATCTTTTTTCAAATATTAAGGTAAATTGCTATAGTTGGTACATAAAGCACAAAATCTCAATCCAAAATGACTTCCTATCTCTGGCTCCTTCAAAGGCAGTTCGAAATCTGGGTGTTATGATTGATGAACACCTGACCTTTAAAGATCATGTTGCCTCTGTTGCTCGTTCATGCCGCTTTGCGCTGTATAACATATGAAAGATCAGACCATACCTAACACAACATGCCACCCAGCTCCTGGTGCAATCTACTGTCATCTCCCGCCTCGATTACTGCAATGCCCTTCTAACTGGTCTTCCAGCCTGTACTGTGAGACCTCTTCAAATGGTCCAGAACGCAGCGGCGCGTCTGGTCCTCAATCAGCCAAAAAGAGCACACGTCACCCCTCTGTTCATTGAGCTCCACTGGCTACCGCTAGCAGCACGCATCAAATTAAAATTGCTAACACTAGTGGGCCATTCCTATCTGTACCGGGCCGGGTAGCCCCAGCCTGGCCTGGTTGATTCCACACATCCTTGTCTTAAGCCCATGTGGGCTGATTCTACCCACCAATCAGAGGCTTGCTTTAATGGAAGGTGTGAATTTGCAGTCAGCAGTGGGTGTGTTGGCCCTGGTCGGCCTGAAGCAGACCCCCTTGATAAGAGGGCTGAGAATGAGTCTTGGTTGGCCCGGAAAAATACCAGGCCACCCAGATATGTAAACAACCTACGCTACCCAGCCCGGGCCGACCCGGTACAGATGGGAATGGCCCATAGCATACAAAGTCCGAGATGGTACGGTTCCCATCTACCTGAATCCTCTTGCAAAGGCTTACGTCTCGGCCGCTTCGGTCATCACAGGATCGTCGGCTAGCAGTGCCTACACCACGCTCAGGACAATCCAGACTCTTCTCATGCATCGTTCCACAAACGTGGAATGACCTACCAAGCGCTACCAGAACTGCGGGGCTTCCTTTTTAAATTTCAAGAAACTCCTGAAGGCCCTGCTCTTCAGAGAGCATCTTCTAAACTAGCACCCTCCCTGCAACCCCCCCCCCCCCCCCTACTGTCCACTTCTTGTTCCCTCCTCTCCATGACTGATGTCAATAGTGTTGTTGTTATTGTTGTTAGCCTCAAGGGCACCATGCTGATTATCACTTGTAAGTCGCTTAAGACAAAAGCGTCTGCTAAATATATAAACATTTTATTTATATCAGGATTTTTAATGCATTATTGTTATTTTTTTAATCATATCGTCTTCATCCATGTTTAAATAAAGCAATTATTCAATCCAAAAGGTACTGTTGGATGTGTTTAATCAGGAAAACATGAAACATGCAGGACAGTACAGACAGGAAAACACTCAGCTAAGACGTAAACATGAATTATTTTAGCATGTTTTAGTGAATTAAAATAAAAACACGCAATTGTAATGAAGCATTTGAACAAAATCAGTCTGTAGGACAACATTTCACAACAAAATTGGAACACTGAAAGCTAAATAAACAAAGCCTTTTAAGTTTTATCACAAGCTAACAATGTTCACGCGCTAATTCCGTCTCCTTAGTCTCAACTTTAAGATGTATCATTTAATTTCACCTAATCATGTGAAATAGGTTTAAATAACTGCATTATCTCACCTCCTGTGGATAAGAAGCAGACGAACCGATAGAGCTACTTGAATTTAAACAGCTGACTGTTGTTGTTTCTTGCTGCATTCACACTGCCTTCCTTTTCTTCTTCTTCGGTCAGAACAGACCTGCTCACTCCTGCCCTCTAGCGGCTGTAGGTGTAACTTCGAGTGATGGGAATTCCGGTGTCGGTACAAGATCTTTTTTTTTTTAATATAACTTTATTTAGCACATTTTGAACATACAATTGTAAGACATGGAACACATAAAGTATACCATTGTGGTATTACAATGAAGAAAGACAGAAATGATGGAAACATGGAGAAAAAAAAGAAAGGTTTGGAAGAGGATTGACTTAAGTCAATCGAACAGTTTCAGATGGTTACAAATGTTAACAGACTTAAGAGCCTTGGTGTTTTTTGATGAGGAGATCGTCCTTATATAATTGTTCAAGTTCCATTTTTAGTACAAGAAGTTCAGGTTTTCTGCCAAGGACTTTGCTTTTGTGTATGTGAAATTTAGCCAAAAATAGAAACATATTTATGAAGAAGAAAGCATTGTTGTCCTTCTTATTAAAATTACGAAGACCAAAAATAACATCTTTGTAGTATAGTTGAAAGTTAGGGAGAACAGAGTCATTAATAAACTTGTGGAAGTCCTTCCAGAATTTACTTGTAAATTTACATGACCAGAACAAGTGAGAAGCTGTTTCAGGTTGCTCTTGACAAAAGGTACAATTTACATTTATATCAGCTATAAATTTTGACAAATATTGTTTGGTAGGGTAAAACTTGTGAATCAATTTAAATGTAATCTCTTTAACTTTGTTTGTTAAAAGAAATTTTTGTGGTAAGGTCCAAACTTTTTTCCATTCAATATCTGTTACAAAATTAGCCCAATAAGATATGGTTGATGGAACAGAAATCATTTTATCCTGAAAGAGAGTTCTTATTTTGTTATTCACCGACTTATGTGAGGAAAAACAAACATTGCCAAGAGAAGAATGTAACACATCCGGGCGATTGACTGATAGTGGAGTGCTGTGTGAGCATCTGAACAACATAGACAGGGATGGCATCAAACACTATTGAGAATTCTCTAGGCGTTATTGGTATATTGTATTTCCTAAGGGATTCAGAGTAATTGTATGAAAGCCCTTTTTCATCAAATAACTGTCCAAGGACCCCGAGCCGATTTTGCACCCGAGCAGATCTTGTACCGACACCGGCTCGTTTTAGAGAGCCGGTTCTTTTGGCTCAGCTCACCAGAAAGAGCCGGCTCTTTCAGCTCCCAAGTGGCTCCTCAGATTTTCTGTTGCGTAGAGTACATTTATAACCAAAATAATGCAAAACTATATGTAAAATGATTTACTAATGTAAAAAAAAAATTTAATATATCAAATATTTATCAGTAACTGAACACTTTAAGAAATCTCCACTTTCCGACTGCTGGCGCTCATTTTCGTCGCACTCTCCTCTCTCTCTCGCTCGCCTTTTCCCTCTTCCTCATTCCCTCTCGTCTCCCTCCATCCGCATGTGCTCTGCTGTGTGTCTGAGTCTGATCCTCCCTCTTCCCCGCCCCTACTGCTCTGTGTGTGGACAGTCTGGACACGCAGTTACACATGTTGACCAATCGCCTGTAGCTTTCACCAAAGCAAGAGGAGAGGGGGGAGAGGACGGCTCCCAATGATGAGCCGGCTCCCGTCGTTCACTTCAAAGAGCCGGCTCTTAGAGCCGATTCGTTTGTGTCCGACACATCACTAGTAACTTCAGGAGCATGTTATGTGGATGGCTTCTTGGTGTCTAGCTCACATTTCTCCTATTTTGGCATCATTTCATCATCGTCTTATGTTAAAGAAAGTTAAGCAAAAGGACAAACTGTTTGCTCAGTTTCGTTGCAGACATCATTTTCAGAAGTTAAATAATCCACCATAATAATGACCAAAACACCCTAAATCCCACGAGCATTTCATCAGAACAAAAAAGGAAAAACTAGGACCCAGCCAAGAAAGTTGTCCCATTTGGTTTGAATTGAGCACTTTTGGGGTACACAAGAAAAAAAAGAGAAAGCGATGAAACAAGCAAAAAAAAAAAAAAAAAAAAAAAAAAAAGGAGAATGGCAAAGTACGTCTGTCAGAAAAAACCCTGGTATTCCCCTCAAACTCAGGACTGAACCTGTTATCAGCATTAAAGGTGGAAATATGGAAATAGTTCATTTCACTTTAGACTCCTCACAATTTGACTTTGTTATAATTTAGAAGGTTGTTCTGCAATTATTAAACATTTTCTCTTCCCTCAACTTCCCTTTTTTGTAACTACCCTGAATTTGTAAAGCAAAGTATTTTAGCAACAAAAAACACGATTTACTTCCAATAATGTTACTAATAATAAAACCATGAACAATCAGATTCCATACAAAATATTTGTGAACTTCATTTGACTTTAGGTAATGAAATAATAAATGAGTGCACTTAACAAAAACTCCAGACAATAAAATAAAACTACCCGTACAATGAGGAATGTCAGCATTTTAACAATCTGCAATTTTGCACGTTTTCCTACTTAGGAATCATGAAAAGGTCTGAAATTCACATTGTAGGAACATTCCCACAATTTATTTGTATTGCACTGCTGCACATTAGTATTTGAAGATCTGGAAATCAGCAGTCTAAAGACCTATTACTCTGCCTTTGAAAAGCCCACCTCTACTTCACTTATTAATCTAAATTAGTAGCACCTGTCTGAGCTTGTTAAAGACACCTGTCCACCCCAAAGTCAGACTCGGACAGCTCGGGGGCTGGGAGGAGAGCTGAGGAGAAGGAGCGTTACAGCAGGCTGGGGTTTGGGCTGACTTCGAGGGTTTTTTGGGTGGTTGGCCGACGGCCTGTACAGGCACAGTAAGACAGTGGCCCGGCTTTGCTTTGGCGCAGCCTCGGCTGTTGCAGACAATGGGGAGGAAGGGGACGAGTAGGGCTGGAGTAGCGGTTTAGTCAGTGGGGTTGGCAAAGAGGAACCGTGGGAGAGGCAGTGATGCGTCAGATGGTGACTGGGATGCGCAGCTGAAGCAACAGAGGCTGGCTTTGTGATGCGAATCAGGGCAGTGGGAGATGGGCGTTTTGCTACCTCTAATCCATTGGCGGTGTCCCGGGAGCTGAGTGTCGTGGTAGGGGATGTGCTAGCTAGACGCTACCATGGTGTTCAGTGGGCTGTTGGTGGTGGCGTGCCGGAATAAGTCCCAGTGCCACAAAGCGCTGCGGCTTGAGAAGTTTCTGGGGGTGGACGTGGTGGTTTCCGAGTCGAGGTCTGGTTGTATGATTAAGGGTGTGGTGTACAAAATTTCCAACGAGGTCTCTGAGTCGAAGGTGTTTGGTTCCCTGAGTGGGGCAGCGGTGGTGGCTGTTCAGCATCTGAGGTTTAACGCACGTGGGCCCACTCCGCTGCTGATTACTTTCGATGCGGTGGAGTTCCCTGCTTGTGTCCAGTTGGGCTTCCTTAGTTTTGTGGTGAGGGTGTACGAGGAACCTCCTCTGAGGTGTTTTGGGTGTCAGGGATTTGGTCACGTGGCCGGTGCCTGTGTGGTGGGGGTGCATTGTCGGTGGTGCGGGGGTGACCATGACGGCAAGAGTTGTGATTTACCGCTCTGATGTTGTAACTGTGGTGGGAACCATCAAGCGGCTTATAGGGGTTGTGTGGCGTACAGGGCGGCGGTGGAGGTGGGGAAGGTTCAGGCTGAGCATAAGGTGTCGTATGATGAGGCAGTACATCATACGGGGGTGCGGAATAGAGGTGCGTCCAGGCCTTGTAATGTGTCTGTCAACTGGTGGTGGGGATGTGGGGGCAGGTGTGGTGGTTGTGAGGGATAAGAGGAAGTTTGTGGCGTTTCTAGTTGAGGCCTTGTGGAGGGTGAAGAATGGAGCGTCCAACAAGTCCGATGTAGCTCGTGAAGTGACAGCAGTGGCGGGGGCCTTGTTGGGTTTTTCTGATGTGTCCCCCAAGGAGGTTTGTGAGGCAACGTGTTTGTGGGGTGGTGGGGGTTCTGGGTCTGCTGTGGATTGTGGGACGCCCTTGGTGGTGGGTGTTGATGGTGGGGGTGGGAGTGTAAGTATGGGGTGAGCCTCCGTGTGTGGTTGTGTGTTTTCACTGGGGTGTGTGCGGGTGGTGGGTTTTTGTTGATAGTGTTTCTGTGGGAACATGGATGGGTTTGTCTGTTGTGTGCAGTGGGTTATGCTGGCTCAGTGTGTTGGCTGGTGTGGCAGCAATACGTCTTATGGGCGTCTAGCCTGCCTATTTTCAAAGAAGAAGAAGAATGTCAGACTCTAACTACTACCATGGACAAGACCAAAAAGCTGTCAAAAGTCACCAGAGACAGAATTGTGGACATTCACAAGGCTAGAAAGGGCTATGGGGCAACTACCAAGCAGCTTGGTGAAAACAGATCAATTGTTGGAGCAATTTTTAGAAAATAGAAAACGCTAAAGACGACTGTCAGTCTCCATTGGACGGGGACTCCACGCCAGATCTCACATAGTGGGTAACACTGATGTAGTGACTATCAAGTCTCACTTTTAATCACCCTTGGGTGCGGGTGGAGGCAATGACTCGCTTCAACAATATTGTCCAGGCAGAAAGCGGGGTTGGGTTTATTGTCCCATTTATTGAATATGTTGACGATCACAGTTATGCAGGGTCCAGAATGGCTATTTCTTGTCAAGGTTTATGTAAATGATAAAAATTATAACGGTAAATTAGATGTGGCATATGAAACCAAACGAAGCGGTAAAAACCGTGTGACCTCCCGTCACCCAAAAAACGCCAGTGCACTGCCATCTCAACACCTTTATAGGCTCTGCAGTGCCACCAGTGGTTAAAGGAAATACAAGCCATAGTGCAATAAACTGAAATGTACATAAAACATTATCAAAATAAACTTAGACCATAATATAATCTAAACCGAAACAATATTGGCTCCTACAACTGATGATACAAAAGGTGAGGAATCAGCCCAGAACTACACGGGAGGAGCTGGTCAATGACATGAAGAGAGCTAGCACAGTTTCAAAGGTCACTGTCAGTAGAACACTACACCATCATGGTTTAAAATCATGCTTTGCATCAAAGGTTTCCCTGCTCAAGTCATCACATGTCCAAGTCCATCTGAAATTTGCCAATGACTTTGGATGATCCAGAGGAGGTGTGGGACAACGTTGTGTGGCCAGATGAGACCAAAATAGAACCAATTGGTCTAAACCAAAACTAAAGATGGATGAGTTATCTCCTAAGAACACCATCCCTACTGTGAAGCATTGGGGTGGAAACATTACAGGTGCTGGCCAGTAAATTAGAATATCATCAAAAGGTTGAAAATATTTCAGTAATTCCATTCAAAACGTGAAACTTGTACATTATATTCATGCAATGCACACAGACCAATGTATTTCCAATGTTCATTACATTTAAATTTGATATTCATAAGTGACAACTAATGAAAACTCCAAATTTGGTATCTCAAAAAATTAGAATATTCTGAAAAGGCTGAATATAGAAGACACCTGCTGCCACTCTAATCAGCTGATTTACTCAAAACACCTGCAAAGGCCTTTAAAAGGTCCCTCAGTCTTGTTTTGAAGGCACCACAATCATGGGGAAGACTTCTGACTTAACAGCTGTCCAAAAGACAATCATTGACACCTTGCACAAGGAGGGCAAGACACAAAAGGTGATTGCTAAAGAAGCTGGCTGTTCGCAGAGCTCTGTGTCCAAGCACATTAACAGACAGGCGAAGGGACGGAAAAAATGTGGTAGAAAAAAGTGTACAAGCTCTAGGGATAACCGCACCCTGCAGAGAATTGTGACGACAAACCCATTCAAAAATGTGGGGGAGATCCACAAAGAGTGGACTGCAGCTGGAGTCAGCGCTTCAAGAACCACCACGAGGAGACTCATGAAAGACATGGGATTCAGGTGTCGCATTCCGTGTGTCAAGCCACTCTTGAACATGAAACAGCGCAAGAAGCGTCTCGCCTGGGCCAAGGACAAAAAGGACTGGACTGATGCTGAGTGGTCCAAAGTTATGTTTTCTGATGAAAGCAAGTTCTGCATTTCCTTTGGAAATCAAGGACCCAGAGTCTGGAGGAAGAGCGGAGAAGCACAGAATCCACGTTGCATGAGGTCCAGTGTAAAGTTTCCACCGTCAGTGATGGTGTGGGGTGCCATGTCATCTGCCGGTGTTGGCCCACTCTGTTTCCTGAGGTCCAGGGTCAATGCAGCCGTCTACCAGGAAGTTTTAGAGCACTTCATGCTTCCTGCTGCTGACCAACTTTATGGGGATGCAGACTTCACCTTTCAACAGGACTTGGCACCTGCACACAGTGCCAAAACCACCAGCACCTGGTTCAAGGACCATGGTATCCCTGTCCTTGATTGGCCAGCAAACTCGCCTGACCTTAACCCCATAGAAAATCTATGGGGTATTGTGAAGCGGAGGATGCAATACGCTAGACCCAACAATGCAGAGGAGCTGAAGACGACTATCAGAGCAACCTGGGCTCTCATAACACCTGAGCAGTGCCACAGACTGATCGAGTCCATGCCACGCCGCATTACTGCAGTTATTGAGGCAAAAGGAGCCCCGACTAAGTATTGAGTGCTATACATGCACATTCTTTTCATGTTCATTCTTTTCAGTTGGCCAACATTAGAGAAACAAACATTTTTTCATTGGCCTTTAGAATATTCTAATTTTCTGAGATACCAGATTTGATGTTTTCATTGGTTGTCACCTATAAATATCAAAATTAAACGTAATAAACATCGGAAATACATTGGTCTGTGTGCATTGCATGAATATAATGTACAAGTTTCACGTTTTGAATGGAATTACTGAAATATTTTCAACCTTTTGATGATATTCTAATTTACTGGCCAGCACCTGTATGCTTTGGGGGTGCTTTTCTGCTAAGAGGACATGATGACTGCACTGTCTTAAGAAGAGGATGAATGGGTTCACCAAGTATTGTGAGATTTTGTGCAACAACCTCCTTCCCTCAGCCAGAGCACTGAAGATGGGTCACGGATGGGTCTTCAAACATGACAATGACCTGAAGCACACAGCCAGGATAACCAAGGAGTGGCTCCGTAAGAAGAATCAAGGTTCTGGAGTAGCCTGTCTCCAGACTTAAATCCAAGAGAAGATCCAAAAGAAAATCTTTGGAAGGAGCTAAAGCTCTGTGTTGCTCAGTGACAGCCCTGAAATCTGACAGATCTAGAGGAGATCTGTGTGGAGGAGTGGGCCAAAATTCCTGCTGCAGTGAGCGCACCTGGTCAAGAACTACAGGAAACGTTTGACCTCTGTAATTGCAAACAAAGGCTTCTGTACCAAATATTAACACTGATTTTCTCAGGCGTTCAAATACTTATGGGCAACAATGCATCCATCTATCCATCTATTTCTGGCCTCTTATCCGGGGTCAGGTCTCGGGGGCAGTAGCCTAAGCTACTGGGGGAGGTCCAGACTATCCTCTCCCCAGCCACTTGGGCCAGCTCCTCTGGGGATTCCTAAGGCGTCCCTCAAGCGTGTCCTGGGTCTTCCTTTAGGTCTTCTCCCGGTTGGACGTGCCCAGAAAACTTCACCAGGGACGCGTTCAGGAGGCATTCTAATTAGATGTCCGAGCCACCTCACCTGGCTCCTCTCGATGTGGAGGAGCAGCGGGTCTACTCCGAGCCCCTCCCGGATGACCGAGCTTCTCACCTTATCTCTAAGGGAGCCCAGCTACCCTGCAGAGACAATACAGTACAAATAAATTCTATAACAGTCCAGGATAGGAAATGGTTGAGCAGCATTGATGGTCTATCCTTTTAGCCTGGCCTGCCAGACTCGTCCTCTGTTTAATTCTACACAGAGAACTCCCTATAAGGAAGCGTGGGGCTGGCTAGACAGGCTACAAAAACTGTACAGTGTGGTAAACAGACATGGGACCTCATAACACTATTTCAACTCCGAAATGAATAAAATAGATTATGTAGAGCTGAGTTCCTTGGTTGGGACTCGGGACCTGGTGGTGAGTATGAACACGGTTCTTTACTGACAACAACATCAGAACAACCACCTGCCTCCAAGCATTGTTTTGCCATTTCCTAATTTCCCTGACTGCTCTTTTCCCTGTTGAATGCAACTCATTTTCATTTTTAGGTTTCATTGGAGATGTGTCCGTCGTTTTCTCTGCAGCCCCCATTTAATGGGTATTTGTTTACCCCAGAATAAGTTTGAGCCACAAAACTTTCGTCAAGTTCTTCCTCTGAACCTGACCAGTGTTCCTCTTGATTTTTATCTTGAGTATGATTGTGGTTCTTCATTTATTTTTTTAGGAATACTCTTTATCCTCAGAGTCTGACTGTGATTTTTCACTAATTTCATTTCATAATCAGAGCCTGACAAACATAAATAATCTTCTCTGTCAGAATCTCCAGTTAAATAAAAAAATATTTCAAGTTCATCCTCAGAGCTTGGTTCTTCAAGTATTTCTTCAGAAATACTTTTTTCACTTTCATCCTGAGAGCGTGACCGAGGCTCTTCAATTCAAGTTCATACTTAAAGTGGTTCTTTACTAATTCCCCCTTCATAAAAACTAATTATATTGTTAATCATAAGCTGAATCATCTTTTCTTTCAGCATCAGTTATACTAGATCCTGCAGCCCGTTTTCCACTTTGCTAGCTTGATCTATGGGGATCTTGTCCTTTGGTCAAAAGGACTTTGGTGATTTGCTCATTTTTCTAGTTAGGATATGTACTATAAATGTCTTTAATACAAAATCTCTAGAGTCTGACTTCTTATTACCAGCACTGAGTTGCTTGACTTGTTCTTTGATGAGCTCTTCACAGTCCATCTTGTTTCTTTCATGGGCAAACTATCCGGCACCTCAGGAGAGGAAGGCAGCAACTCGCTCACACTGTTTACAGTGGGGATGGGGAGCTGCTGACGTCAACTGGGGCTATAGTCGGGCGGTGGAAGGAATACCTTGAGGAGCTCCTCAATGCCACCTACGCGCATTCCGAGGAGGAACCAGAGCCGGGAGACCTGGGGATGGACTTTCCAATCTCGGGGGCAGAAGTTGCTGAGGTAGTCAAACAACTACACAGCGGCGGAGCCCCGGGGGCAGATGAGATTCGTCCTGAGTATCTCAAGGCTAAGGGTGTTGTAGGGCTGTCGTGGTTGACACGTCTCTGCAACATTGCGTGGTCATCGGGGACAGTTCCTGTGGAGTGGCAGACCGGGGTGGTGGTCCCCATCTTTAAGAAGGGTGACCTGAGGGTGTGTTCCAACTTTAGGGGGATCACACTCCTCAGCCTCCTTGGAAAGGTCTACTCCAAGGTACTGGAGAGGAGGGTCCGATCGATAGTTGAATCTCAGATAGAGGAGGAGCAATGTGGTTTTCGTCCTGGCCGTGGAACTGTGGACCAGCTCTATACCCTTGCAAGGGTGATGGGGGGATGGGGGGGGGGGGCATGGGAGTTTGCCCAACCAATCCACATGTGTTTTGTCTATTTGGAGAAGGCTTATGACCGTGTCCCCAGGGGCACCCTGTGGGGGACGCTCCAGGAGTATGGGGTGGGTGGCTTTCTGTTAAGGGCCATTCAGTCCCTTTACCAGAGGAGCGTGAGTTTGGTCCACAAAGCCGGTAGTAAGTCGGACCTGTTCCCAGTGAGGGTTGGACTCCACCAGGGCTGCCCTTTGTCACCGGTTCTGTTCATTACCTTTATGGACAGAATTTCTAGGTGCAGCCGTGGTGTGGAGTGTGTCGAGTTTGGTGGCAGGAGAATCCCGTCTCTGCTTTTTGCAGATGATGTGGTCCTCCTAGCTTCATCCAGCTCCGACCTTCAGCTCTTGCTGGGTAGGTTTGCAGCCGAGTGTGAAGCGGCTGGGATGAGGATTAGCACCTCCAAATCTGAGACCATGGTTCTCGACCGTAAAAGGGTGGCTTGCCAACTCCAGGTTGGGAGAGGTCCTACCTCAAGTGGAGGAGTTTAAGTATCTTGGGGTCTTGTTCAAGAGTGAGGGTAGGAGGGATCGGGAGATCGACAGGCGGATTTGTTCAGCGTCTGCAGTGATGTGGACGCAGAGCCGATCTGTCGTGGTGAAGAGGGAGCTGAGCCAGAAAGCCAGGCTCTCGATTTACCGGTCAATCTACGTCCCAATCCTCACCTATGGTCATGAGCTTTGGGTAATGACCGAAAGAACGAGATTGCGGATACAAGCGGCCGAAATGAGTTTCCTCCGTAGGGTGGCCGGGCTCAGCCTTAGAGATAGGGTGAAGAGCTTGGACATTCAGGAGGGACTCGGAGTAGAACCGCTGCTCCTCTGGATCGAAAGGAGTCAGTTGAGGTGGTTTGGACATCTGGTCATGATGCCTCCTGGACGCCTCCCTGGGGAGGTGTTTTGGGCATGTCCTGCTGGCAGGAGGCCCCCGGGTCGACCCAGGACACTTTGGAGAGGAGGTCCAGGAATGCCTTGGGGTCCAGCCGGAGGAGCTGGTGGAGGTGGCCGGGGAGAGGACGGTCTGGAGCTCCCTAGGTGGTATGCTGCCCCCGACCCGGACCCGGATAAGCGGAGGAAGAAGATGGCAAATGTAAGATTTAGATATTAAGTGAGATCTTGGTGAGATTATATTTAAACAAATAACCGCTTAAATAAAAAACATTCATGTTGCAGATGTATGAAACTAAAGCAAGTTTTCACCTGAGATTAAAAAAAAAAGGCGATAACGTCAGTATCTTTTGCGCAGGCGCACTGGGACATCACACAACCGCAGTAAGCAAACATGGCAGCCGCGGTCGACAGTGTTGTGAAAGTGTAAGTTTACCTTTATTTTCTCTTAGAGTGAAACGTCCAGTCACACAGGGGTGCATTTTCTTTGGGTTACTTATCATTTTCCGCGCTCCTCGTTCAATTTCACAAAGCTCACCCTTGTTCTTTAATACGATAACTGCCCCACGAGAATTACGTTATCGTTGTGCTACAGTTAGCTTATTAGCCGTGGGGAGTTAAAACGAGCGTTGTGAAGCCACTATTTGTGTCAAGCTCAATCTCTCGTGAGTGTGTTTACGGCGGTGTTATACACAATAGCACTAACCGGGTTTAGTCAGCAGTCTGTGTGTGGAAAGAGTGTGTTAAAGCTCCAGTAAACTGACAGGCTGGCGGGCGCTTTTCTGCTAACAGTCAACCTTTTGTTCTGACAGCCCTCCATCGTTACTGTAATGTGTGACATCAATACCCTGCGATTAAGCAGTACCGTAATAAAACAAAAAAAGGGAAAGGAGATTAAAATAAGTAAGAGCGACATTTCCTGATCATGTCCTTGATGTTAACTGCTTTCGCTTTAAATAATGTGATCTAATTACTGCACATCAACTCAAACCAAACGGTTTAGAAGGCATCTATTCACCACCGTGTTGACCAGGATTCAAGCTAATAAGCATTTGGTTATTTAGTTAATAATTTCAAAGGATTCTACAGCTTTTTTGTGTATAGTGCTGCTCCAGTCTGCTTAATCACACTACCAGAAGTGTGCAGCTTTACACACTTTGGTCGGGAAAAAAATACAGACATTCAGTCATAAGCAGTTTGTTATCCTGCTTAGGAAACTGCCTGGTTCATTAAAAACAAAACAAAAACAAGCTGGGTGTGTCATAAAAACGTGTTTTGTTGTTTAGACACTATCTAAGCAATGAAGCATTTGTGTATACACTTTATTTTAAATTAAAATGAATGATTTCTAGAGCATCTTGATCATCACAGATACATTTTAGGAGTGGGAAGAAATGGCCAAATCTTTAACCACTTTAGTTACTTTGTATATCTCCAGCAGTGACTGGAACTGATTTGTCCTGGTGTGTGTTACTATTCCATTTCCCAGGCTAGGAGAGCAGTATTACAGGGATGCCATGGAGCAGTGCCACAGCTACAACGCTCGTCTCTGTGCCGAGCGCAGCATCCTCATGCCCTTCCTAGACTCTCAGACTGGCGTTGCTCAGTCCAACTGCTATATCTGGATGGAGAAGAGACACAGAAGTGCAGGTACATCATTAGTAGAAGAATAAGAATAAGCGATCATTCATATTGCACCTCTCAAGATAAATATCACAAGGTGCTTCACAAGAACAAAAAAAAACATTTAAAAATGGTTTAAAAAATATCATAAAATTGGGAAAAGTAAAAAACTGTGATTAAAAATGTCAGAAAAGGAAAAGAGAAAATAAATAAAAAGGGTAATCAGTGGATCCCGGGAAGAGCAGAATTGGTAGAAAGATCTGAATGAGGAGAAGGTAGTGAGGAAGAATCAACAGAAGGTCACACCAAAGCCAGCCTGAACAGGTGAGATTTCAGCTGCTTTTTAAAGGAGACTACTGAGTCCACTGATCGCAGGCTCAGGGAGAGAGAGTTCCAGAGTCTGGGGGCCACAGCAGCAAATGAAGAAGAAGAAGAAGAAAGTATCATTTCTATAGCGCCTCTCAAGATAAAAATCACGAGGCGCTTCACAAAAACAAAAAAATATATAAAAAATTGTAAAAATATAAAAAAGCATTTCGAAAATGTTTAAAAATATTTTTAAAATGAGCAAGAATAAGCAATTGTGATTTAAAAGAAAAAATGTTAAGAAAGAGAGAGAGTGAATAGGAAAGAGGGAAATCAGTGAGGAAGGTGGAATAGGTGGGGAGAGCAGAATAAAGAGAGAGTGGTGAAGAAGGTCATACAAAAGCCAGCTTGAACAAGTGAGTCTTCAGCTGCTTTTTAAAGGAGACCACTGAGTCCACTGATCTCAGGCTCAGGGGGAGAGAGTTCCAGAGTCTGGGGGCCACAGCAGCAAATTATCTGTCACCTTTGGTCTTTAGCCTGGTGCTGCACAACCAGTAGGCTTTGATCACTGGACCTCAGGGACCTGCTGGGGGTGTAGGGACTAAGAAGATCACCAATGTAAGATGATGCTTGTCCATGTAGGGCCCTATAGACCAGAACCAGGATCTTGAAATGAACCCTGAAGTTGACTGGCAGCCAGTGAAGCTGGAGGAGAAGCGGGGTGATGTGGGTGTGTTTGGAGGACTTGGTCAGAAGCCGAGCACAGGCATTCTGAACCTTTGTGTAAGATGGTGCTTGTCCATGTACGGCCCTAAAAACCAGCCAGGGATAAATAAAGGCTTTTCAGTCATCATCTTCATCATCATCTTCATCATCATCATCATCATCCTCCTCCTGAGCGCCTCAGATCCCTTTTCTCAAGCTCTAGGTTTTGTAATAAATGTTCAGCCAAATTATTTCCTAAATAGCCTATATATTTATGACTGGCTTAATAAGTATTGGGGGAAAAATTCATTTTTAAGATTAATTCAAAATATATAAATATTATATATAAATAAGATATTCAAAAGACATAACAACAACACAGCCCTTGTTGTTATTATTCCTCTTACTTCGAGTCTTCTATGTCTCACCAGGTGTCGCTCCAGGACAGCTGTACTCTTATCCAGCCCGTCGTTGGAGAAAGAAGCGGCGCTCCCATCCTCCAGAGGATCCCCGCCTGGCTTTCCCAACTCTCAAAGCAGGTACCATCTTTAATGGAGTCTCTCTTTTTTCTCCACTTATTTGAAGGATTGTTAGATTTATTATTCACAGTCTGTTCCAGTGTAAGGGGATACCCTAAATGTTGATGCATCCATTACTGTTTTGATGGGCCCATGCAGATGATTTGGAGCTGGGACTGAAGCGGGATACTTTAGGAGCGGTGGATGGGAGCAGCTTGGAGGCGTTGCTGAAAGGGGAGCCCCTTGAAAGGAGGGGTGGTGTGTCGGAGCTGCGTGGACCTGAGGATGATCCAGCCACTGTGGAGCCTCCTGCTACTTCAACGGTTACTCACACGTCCTCAGGGCGCATCCGTAAGGTTAGAATCAAATCTGGTTGTTGCAAATCTAAAACATCCTCCTCCTTGCACTGCAAGCTAATCCAGATCCTCTCTGCAGAGAGTCCTTGATCACGACGACTACCTGGATGATCTAGATGATGAAGACTTTGAGGATGAGACCCCAAAGAGGCGAGGCAAGAACAAGTCCAAGGTGAGTTCTTAAAATCCCTGTTCCCTAAAGCATCCAACAAGTCAGAAAGAAGTTTTGAAGTACCAGAATGTTGTATTTCTGTTTCTGTGGTAATGTCTGAAACGTCTTGAATTGGCTACATAGGGCCGGGGTGACAAGAACGGCAAGAAGAAGTCGGAGGCTGCAGCGGCAGCGCTGGAGGAGAGGGACAAACCTTACGCTTGTGACAGTGAGTAGAAGCTCAACCACGTGCATGTCAGCTAAATAAGCTTTTGCTTGTAGCTCCTCAAAGATATAAACAAGCTTTCTGCTTTCTGCCGTGCATGATGTGATCCAGAAGATCCCACTTGGAGTGGGAACTAAAATTAGCAGCAATGTAACAAAAATAAAAATGACTTTGGATGTGTTGCCTTTTTTATTTTGTAAATTGTTTTTTTCTGCAATGATGCTTTTTTCTGTGTGCTGTCTAACTTTTTGAGCCCCAGCTCACTTTGCAACTGCTGTGTGAGTGCTGTTGGTGTGTCCCCTGCAGAAGAGTCATGTGAAAAGATAAAAGGCTGATATGGAAGTTCCTTCTTCTTGGGCCCTTTTTTCAGGGGTACCCACCACAATAACGCTTTTTTATGACTGTGTGTGTGTATATCAGTCTGTGGGAAGCGCTACAAGAACCGTCCTGGCCTGAGCTACCACTATACACACTCTCACCTGGCAGAGGAGGAGGGCGAGGACCACGAGGAGATCGAGGCACCACCCACTCCTCGCCAGCCTGAGGAACAGAAGAGTGAGTCCCTCTAGTGCTGATAGCGGCAGAGAAAGAGGGGGGTGGTGGTGGTGCATGCGGTGTAGCATGTGTTTGTTCAAGGAAAGTGTCTCTCATTCTTTTTTTTCCTCTTCTTTTTTGTGTTTTTTATTTTGAATCTAATTTTTGGTTTACACTGATGGTTACTTCATGCTTGCACAGTTTGGGACATCTGGCAGTTCACCATCTGTGTTTTTCTTCTTCCAAGCAACATATTCCATCTCATGGGTGTTTTCTTTTTTCTTTTATGCACTCAAGGGGGTGTTCGCATATTCATACATACACGTGTGGGTGTTTTCTCTTTTTATTTCGGGGTCATTGCTTCATTTCTTTAAATCATAACTCCGTTTATCGTTGATCGGTTGTGAATCTATGAATTGTGTTAACTCTTTTTCTTGCTGATGAACTAGTTAAGACTTGGAAGTATCATCTAGAAATGGACACTGGTGTACTTATATGTAATGTGTGTGTAATTTTGCGTCCTACAGGGTTAAAACGACACTTCTAATGTGCATGAACTATTCTTTATTCCTTTTTCCTGCTCAGCAACCAAGAAGGGTCCCAATGGACTGGCACTGCCCAATGATTACTGTGACTTCTGTCTGGGAGATTCCACCTTAAACCAAAAGACTGGCCAGTCGGAGGAACTGGTGTCCTGCTCAGACTGCGGACGATCCGGTGGGAGTCTTTTATTTAGAATAAGTCATTCATGTCAGTTGCAGCGAGACAGAACTGGATTACTTTTCAAAAGTTGTTTATCAGCTGAATGACCACTGATACTAATAGATATGAGAGCTGATGAAAGAGAATCAAGCATGCTTTAACTTCATTTTTTCAGTTGCAAACTTTCCTTAGTTTGAGATAAAGTTACCGTAACTGTGTTTGATGGGATGTTGGCCCTGTTTTTACTTGAAATATGGTCAAAACCTTCATCTGTGACCTTAAACGTGGTTGTAGTTTGTTGTTTTGTTCTCAACCTCCCGTTGTGTCAGAGTTAGGAAGAAGTGCCAGCACTTAATTACAAGCTTTCATTTAATCAGAGATAAACACTATTCATATTTGTGTAGCCATGCTTGAACCGTAAAAAGAGACATTTGTCTTTGGGTGGTAGGTTAGAGGGGGGTGGAGCAAAAGTTATATTGATGTTTAATTGAAATCTGTCTTTGTCTCCTTTGTAGGCCACCCGACATGCCTGCAGTTCACACCAGTGATGATGGCTGCTGTGAAGACCTACCGCTGGCAGTGCATCGAGTGCAAATGCTGCAACGTTTGTGGCACATCGGAGAATGACGTGAGGCACTTGTTAATGCTTGCTGTGACACACAATGGCTGCAGTGGGACTAAAAGTCAAGTCATAAAACAAAAATAAATAAAAGACAATATAAGTTAGTTATTGGACATCAAATGTCTAGTCCTTGTCATTTAAAGGGGTGGTTATAGACCATAACATGAAAATAGTCTCCTACACCTATCTCCTGCATTAGCTTCTGATCAATCAGTCAATCAATCAATTAAAGCTTTATTTATAAAGCTGATTTATAAAGCTGATAGAAAATAGACGGTGAAACTCTAGGATTTGAAAAGCCTGACAGATCTACTTAACAATGTCACTAACATTCATGGAGTCATCCATCTTCACTCACGATGGAGAAGGCTGTTGTTGGTTTAGCCTCCAGGAAACAGCAGAGAACATCCTGACTAGCTAGCTAAGCGCTAGCATTAGCAACTCCACTACCTGACAAAACTCTTTAAGGCTTGTGTCATTTGTGGAGATAAAACATCCACGTTACAAGTCAGAGGTAGAGTCGTGTTTCTGTTTTCCACTCTGCTGACAGATTTCCAAATATCAGGAAATAAGACTCCAAAACCTACTGTCTGAAGCTCAGCTGTGATGTGGTAACTTCAGCACTGACGTATACGTAGACATGACGTGAAGTGGCGCTGCCTATTGGTGCTGCTGTGGTAGCTGACCGCCATCTTGGATGGGTCTTCATTTGCCCCCAGTGCATTTATTTCTACTGAGGAAGGTGCTTAGCCAACAACTACGACAACAACAAAAAACATTTTACTATTCTTTTTCACAAAGTCAGACATATGTTATGGCACGATAGTTAAAATATAAATACAATTAACTCATTCACTGCCAGCCGTTTCCTGATCGCTGAAGGCCTTCACTGTCAGCGTTTCTCAGTTTTTATTGTTTTTTTTAAGAGTCACAGAATGTTGCGCGAGGATGATGTCGATGCCAAAACAACCAAAACAATGAGAAGACTCACCTCTTACATCAGGAAGATTCTGTGTTTTTCGAGCGTTATCCGTTCTTTCATGATCCGTTGTCAAATTGTGATCGGCAGACGCTTTTCTGGTTTTCGCCTCACTTTATTTTTTTTACAGGAACAGCCCAAAACGATCTCCTAACACATTGCTTTTCTGCTGCCTGATCATGTGACGTGTGACGTATGCAGATGAAGATTGGCTTCAGAGCTGAGATGTTTGTTCTCTCAGCACGGGGGCACGTTCCGATGCCCAAACAGTTAAAAAAAAAATGCAGCAAATGACGACTTTAGTCATCCATTGGAGGTGAACGGTTGGATTTAAAATGACGACTTTAGTCATCAATGGCAGTGAATGAGTTAAACAAAATTAATTCAAATAGAAAATCCCAATAGGTAGACTAGAAAAGTCCCACATGATCTATTTTCAATAGTGCACTGTTTGTTGCAGCCATAGGCCGCACAAAAAGCAGGCATTGTTGTCCACCCTGTGTTGAGTCCAGTCGGATTTGGAGAGTGAGGTACCCACCCAATATGGTGGCAATGCTGTTCACTCTCCAGCGCCCCAATTGCATCTCTACATATTCATGTCTACGAACTTCAGTTCCTGGTAATGGTCCACCAGTATATTGCCCCCCCCCCGGGAGAATGACTTACGAGAATTTATTCCTACTAGAGACCACTATAAATGTATTGATAAAATAAGTCGCCCACACCTTTAAAGGATGTGCTGCATGTTACACACAACTCCACACACACCTTCTGCTGTGGCTTTTCTCTCTGCTCTGTTGCTCAGTTAGCATCCTAAGCTGAAATGTGAAGTTTCCATGATAAATGATGATAAATGACCCGCACTTGTATAGCGCCTCTCAGAGTAAGGACTCCAAAGCGCTTTACACTACAGTGTATCATTCATCCATTCACACACACATTCACACACTGATGGTGATGAGCTACGATGTAGCCACAGCTGCCCTGGGGCGCACTGACAGAGGCGATTAAATAAGAGAACATTATAGATTCACTTGAAACAGAAAACATTCTGGTTTCACCTATTTCTTCATGGCTTTTCACTGTTTTGTATTTTGTGCAGGACCAGCTGCTGTTCTGTGATGACTGTGATCGAGGCTACCACATGTACTGTCTAACTCCACCCATGACTGAACCACCGGAGGGTAAGCTGCTTCTGCACTTGGATCTCAGCTAATTCAAAAGGCTTGATTTAAAGGTCACTTGCATCACAGCAGTCCATGGTTGAGTCTTTCACTGACTATGGAGTCAGGTCACAGGAATCTTCACAAGGACGTGTGTGTGAGCCTCTAAGCTCAAGTTCCTTCAGCTGTCAGTGAGGAGTTTTAGAAAATGTGGAGAAGGAGTTTTCGTTTATTCTGGTCAACAAGAAGAAAATAGAAAAAAAAAAAGCTTTTGACAAATGAGTAATCTGGTTAGACATTTAGTTAGCATTTAGCAATGTTTTGAAAATAAAACACGACTTTCTGTGAAATACAGCTTCCTGGGCCACCCCTTTTAGCTTAAAGCAGATGTTGAGAATTTCTCCTATTTAAAAATATGAAGGAGGCAAACATTTGAAGTGATTTTTACAAAGATAAAATATTGTTGGTGGGTTATTCTTTTCTATGATAATTTTTACAGAAAGAGTTGATAATAGCGTTGTGATCTGGAGTAAAGTGTTGAATATTCTGGTGGAATTTAGGAAGTCAGAAGATAAAGAAATAGATGATTATTTGCAGATATTTCCACACTCTTAGTAAGACTCCATGAAATAAAACTGATGCTGAGAAAAAGTCTTGGTCAGGTATTCCCTACATGATTTGGTCATCAGAGCTTTGTTGCTTGGTCTGTCTACTAAAGATGGGCTTTCTCACAAACAGATAAGTGATTTATTTTCCTGCTTATGAAGTGTTTTTATTCTACGGTCAATTTATCAGCTCCAGTTTTGAAAATGAAGCACCGGCATAACACCGAAGAGAATAGAGTCTTTAAATTACTGTTTTCCTTCAAAACAAGAAATCAACTGAAAATAAACATCCTAAAGAGAAAATTAACATTTTTAATTCTGGAAATTGTTTTCTTCCCCATTTTATCCATGTGTATTTTTTGTTGCAGTAACCCTGATTATTTTTCTAATACATAGTTTACATAGAACGCATGATTAAGTGTGTTACTGACAAATGTATTCCTACGTAAAACCTCTCCTCCGTGTTTCTGTGATCCTTCCAGGGAGCTGGAGCTGCCACCTGTGCCTGGCTCTGCTGAAGGACAAGGCCTCCATATACCAGCAGAACCAGAGCTCTACCCCCGAGTGACCCCAGAACACCAGCCCCTCCTCTCAGCAGCAGGACCCCACCCCCAGGTCAGAACCTCCTGTCAGTCCGGACTGCTGGGCCCCGTCCAGATGTAGTAGCTGGGTCAGATCGCAGATCAGCTTTACGAAGCGTTCTCAGCTACAGCGTTAGCCAGGGGACACGCCTCAGATCAGCCAACACGGGATCCAACTATCACTACCAAGTCCCTGAGACCTTCTGTCCACCCTGTAACATATCGTGGGTAAATACGTTACACACACACACACCTGCTGGACTGTTACACACACACGCACACACAGACCGAGCGCATGCAGTAACCATGGTAACTGCTGTCTCCATTGGAGCTCCCAGGAGAAAAAGGATTAGCATCACAACTAATTATCAGCACCCTTCACACTCGGCGAGAGCTGAGACGACAGTTTGTCTTCTTTTAAATGATCTATTTTTTACTCCCCGAGAGCGACGTCACCACATATGTGCTCAAAGGATATTATTATTATTATTATTATTATTATTATAATGATCATGGTTTCTGGTTACTAGTGGGTTTTTGTAGTGGCTTTCGTCTGTGTAATGTTGTCCCATTCAAATTGAGCGTTTAGTGCTTTTGGAACGGTTTCCCACAGGAACCACAGTGGCTCGTCACGACAACGTGGTGGGACGGAGACGGTGAGGTCCGTCAGCACGAATGCTCGTGATGAGGCTTCTTAAAAACAAACACTACAAGAGAAAGACAAGTTCACCAGACTAAAACCGAATGTTTAATTTTATTCCTGAAGACCCATAATTAGCGGGGAAACTGATGGTGGTTCATTTTTCAGTTGACTCTTTGACCATGTTGCAGCATCTGATCAAAGATGAATTTTAGCATTTAAAAGAATAAATTGGCAGCGGTATTTTTTCATACATGACAGTTGACCCAGCGGCTTTCACTGACGACCGTAGCTGCTTTATAACTCATCACATGGAGGCTGGTTTGCATGTAGATCAGACAGTTTCATATCACAAGTGTTTCTTTTTTTTCTTACATTTGATATTGCCTCATATTCTGTTAGAATCGGGAGTTTTTACTAGTTGAATTTTGTAAAATCTGGTATCACTTCAGTATATATCTCCTATTGCATTCTATGTACTGTATCGACTTTTCTACTTTTGTTATGACTGTGATATGTTTAAAATCATTTGGTTTTCCAGATATGTCACACTTTCATCATACGTATTTGTAAAACTATGTACTTTGTTGTAATTTTTTTTTAACATTTCTTTTGTATTGAAGCTGATTTAGCCCAACCAAAATAAAAATCTATTTGAAAAAGTAAAAATAGTTTCTGATCATGAATTATTTGTTTGGAAAAGCTGATGAGGTGATTTTAAATTTAGGCCGATTCTGAAAGTAAGTTTTTCCACAGCAGTGAAGCTGATGGAAAAAGCGTCTTAAACGTTTATAAAGTCTGTATACATTTACCGTGGATTAGTGATGCCGTGTAAAACATTTTAGAAGTAGCAGAAAAATCCACCTGAGCTGCAAAATGATAAATTTTTTTAAGAACAGTTTCAGCTCATCTATGACGCTGGTGATTGCTAGCTTCTAGTCAGCTGATCACGAGTCATTGAGCAGTACTTGGACATCTGTGGCGCTGTAGCCCAGTCTCCTAACTAACTTAACCATAAACCAGGACAATTATGAGGGTTAGTTAAACTACCATCTCTGGAGTTTGAATCTTTATCTTCTGCTCCCAGCAGCAAAGTTGTTCATGTGTGCTTTAATCTGCTTTCTCGCTCTGATCCAGCCTTTAGTAGTGGTGTGAGTATTTGAATAAAGATTAGAACATGCTGGTTGGTTTTCAGGCAGAAAGACAAACTTGCAGAATAAAGTGTTTTATTGCACTCAAACTGGATAAAGGACTCTCCAAACAGACATTCATAAACACTTCCTGTTCAAGAGTTTAACAGAAAAGACGGCACTACAAAGGAAGCCAGCACAACGTGACTTAGTGCAACCACGAGGAGCGTGCTGATCGGCTATGCTACGTCATTTACAGCCACAAAGATGGGAGGAAAACGGACATCACAGCACAAACTGAGAAGCAACAACATCACCTTAAACACTGAATCATTGAGGTTACTTGTGTCAGTGATGAAGAAAGCAGAAAACCAGCGCTTTGGGGCGTAAGGACAAATTCAACCTTTTAAAAATGTTGTTACATGTAGTGCATTGGGTTTCAATTCACAAAATGTGCGCTGAAAGTGCTTCAGTACAAAACTGCTGAAAATACTAATTTATCAAAAGTAAACAACATCGCTTAAGAGACACCTGGTGTCACAGTAACGCTGCTCAGACAGGGACAGCCTCTGTGAGACAAAACGATGACTCAGGTCTGTGGACACTAATGGCTGCAGGGAAGGTTTAAAACAAATCAAGCCACCAGTCTGTGTTGTCTGTATGTGTGTGTGTGTGTGTGTCTTCTAAAGCTTTTCAAAGCCGATGGAGCAGAGAAGGAAGATGGAGTAGAGCAGCAAGAGACAGAGGCCCAGTCTGCGGTCCAATCTCCAGCGGTTCAGATGAACACACAGAACCTGCAGAGGGACAGACACAGAGGCATGATTTAATAAAGACCAACCTTCATTTCCTGTTTCACTGTCATGAGTTTAATCTGAAGAAATCTAGTAAACATCAATCAAATGGCTCTGAGGTTGTGATGGAAAAAAGATGAGATCAAAACGATGTGGGTGAGGAAGACCAGGAGCTGATGTGAGTCTATTAAAGAAATCTCAGATCTGTGATGTTACCCATGGACGTCTACTCACAGTAAGTGTGACCGAGGCCAGCAGCAGAATCACAGAGTAAACCAGACCTTTGCTGTTGATTGTCACCTACAACTCAGAAAATACACACTGGATTAGTGATAGACTGATACATGGGCCTGTAGAGCCCATTTGGCAAATACGTTGATTTTTATTTAACTGTATGTTTACGTTCCTGAGAAACTCCTGCTCAATACATACTCTGTTGTCTTTATATTTGCCTGTTTTACATTTTAATACCAATTACACCCATTTTTAACACATTTGCAGTTGACTCAGTATAAATGGCTGCCTTGTGACTTGATCTCTGTGTGGAAAAAAAATCTCTGGCGCTCCTGTTTCAGGAAGTAGAAGAAGCCAGGGCAGAGGTGAGCTTCAGACGATAGGATTTGGAGTCTTATTTCCTGATTTTCACACATCTTTCATCTGATTGGCTAACAGCAACCAAACTATGTTCGCTCTTCAACATTGATGTTTTATCTCCATAAATAACATAAGCCGGAGGGAGTTGTGCTGTACTGTGGAGTTGCTAACGCTAACGATTAGCTTCTACTAGCTGAGACGCTCTCTGCTCTCTCCTGGACATTAAATCAACAACAGCCTTCCCCATCGCAAGTTAAGATTGGTAAGATTGGATGCTAACTTCCCATTATCACGAGCTGATGCCACTGACGTTTCTGAGCATTCTCTTGCCTAACTTCTATCGGTGGCTAATGCAGGAAATAGTAGAAGAAGCCTGTTTTCACATTTAGCCTGCAAGTGTGACCTTTCACATAAAAAAGTACAAAAAAGCAGTTTTTCAGTGAACTTGGCCTTTAATATTTGACCTATTTCAGTCTATTGATGTGTGATTAGCTTTAGTTGAAAGTTTTATTTTAATACTGTCCGTGCACAAAAGTAAGACTGAAGAGTTGATTAAATTCAGTGTTAAAAAAAACAAATTCAGTTTAAAAAATGTTGAACATCCACGGCTGGTAATTTTTTTTTGCATGCAGGTAAGGCAGAAAATGTCTAGCCGTGAAAATCGTATCGGGCGTCAGCCTCTACGTTTCTACTCATCAGAAACAGAAAAACCTACATTGGTCATTCTCTACATTGGATCATTAGTAAGTTTTTAAACTAAAGTCATTGGTGTGATGTATGATTTAAAACATGCCCGTTTACCCAAAAGCTTCAGAATTTGAGATTTTTAGATCATCTCCCATATAGTTATGTTCTGTTTGTTTTTGTTGCATTATTTAGCTAAAAGTCAGACTACAAAAGCAGCAAGACTGGATGTGTGTTTCTGATCTATGAAAAGCATTAAAGGTAAGGAGAGCTGCAGCAGCCGCTGACGACAGAACCAAGAGGATCAAGTTTTCAAACAACTTGAAGGCAGAAGCTTTTTTAATTGTATTTTTACTCTTTGAGCAATGAGTTTGAACACAAAGTGTAAAGCATTACCACTGATCCATAGCTGACGATCAGAGTCCTCAGCGCCCAGGGGAAGCCCAGGCCTAGCAGCACATCAAAGATATTACTGCCGATGGAGTTGGACACGGCCATGTCGCCCATTCCTGCAATGTTTGACATCCGTTGTGAAAACATGCAGGATCAGGAGCAGGATTTCATTAAAAGTAGTAACTTTTTATTTGAAAAATAACAAAATGTGGCCTAAATTTAAAACACACACACCTTGCTGGGCGACGATGAGACTGGCAATACAGTCGGGCACACTGGTACCAGCTGCCAGAAAGGTGATGCCCATGATGACATCTGGGATCCCGAAGGTGTAGCTGATTATAGTCACCTTACAAAAAGGAAACATCATAAGTGACTCTATTTCTCACTCAGCAATTTTAAGAGCTGACTGAAAACACACTTTCACTCAATGGTTTTTACTGACGAAGAGTCTCGTTAATGGGGGGTTGTTGCAGTCTTGTACTGTCCCACCCAGATTTCATTTACAAGTTTTTGTCTGATGTTTTAATTGCTTTTAAATGTTTAAACTCTTTTATGTCACTTTTTGTTGTGAAGCACCATATAAATAAAGTTTATTGATTGATTGATTGATTGATCTGTGTGTGTGTTTGTGAGTGCTGCTGGGTGTGTAGGTTTCGTACCATCCAGACCATGAGGTAGGAGAAGAGGGCTATCCAGAGTGTGGAGGACAGGAAGGTGAGCAGGTACCAGCGCTCCCAACGTGGCTGGTTACAATCAGGGATGGTGCAGTGGAGCAGGAAGCTCACGGGCCAGGACAGCAGCCACTTCAGTCGTACCCACAGACCAGCTAATGGAACGACACACACGCACACGCACACGCACACGCACACACACACACACACACACACACACACACACACACACACACACACACACACACACACACACACACACACACACACACACACACACACACACACACACACAGAGGCAACTGTTCTTCCAAAGGCATCGTCACAGATTCATCTGCTCTATTAAATTATTTACATGACTCCGCCTGAGTGTGTCCATGCCCTCTCCTAATGAGCTCCATCAGCTGTGATACCACCTATCAGGAGTCAAACATCAACCAGAGAAGCAGTGGTGGCTTCAGAAGCATCGGTGAGGATCAGGATGTTTCCTAGCTCAACAGGTGGCATCTGTTCCCATGGAGAATATAGCCTCATGGCTGCTCTTTTATTTTGAAAAGACTGGTGCATAAATATAACCATGCTGCTCAGTTTTTTTATGCTTCTGTACAGGAGATGTAAACTTCCATTAGAAATATTATGAAATTTAAAAAACTTTACAGTCTTATTTTGCAGAATCAAAACAAAACACAATAAAGTTACGGTAACCAGAACATCTGTTCTACGTCTCTTTGTGAGCTTTTCCTCCACTCACCTGGCAGGATGAAAGGGTTGAATGGCGTGTTCTCCTCGTCTCCTTCCTCCTTTTCTTCCTCCTCCTCCTCTTCCAGCTCTTTAGGCTGTGAACTCGCGCCGGTCTCTCCTCCCGATTCTTTCCCGGTCTCCTCCTTTCCCTCCTGTGGGCGCCTCTCTCCCTCAGCCGTCGTCCCGTTCTCTCTTCCTAAAGTTCCACTTGGAGCCAAAACATGCTCCCCTGATGCTGCCCCCTCCTCTGGGCTCACCTGGGCTCGAATCAGCCTCTGCCTCTACGGGATGGGAGAGAAACCACGTGAAAAACGGAAGACAACAACACAAGCAACAATGCTGAAGGTTTATGGAAATGATTTTATCCAAGTGATGCTAATGACACGAGAGGAGGCAGACGGAGAGATTAGGCAGCTAAACAGGTCCTCGCATTCACCAGAGGGGAGTCAGGGCACTGAGCAGGAGCAGAAACAAAAC
Source organism: Nothobranchius furzeri (assembly GCF_043380555.1). Taxonomy (NCBI): domain Eukaryota; kingdom Metazoa; phylum Chordata; class Actinopteri; order Cyprinodontiformes; family Nothobranchiidae; genus Nothobranchius; species Nothobranchius furzeri. Next base: position 88,813,013 of record NC_091741.1, read on the forward strand.
ATGCAGCAGAAGTGAGTGAAACGGGAGACAGGAAATTGGGTGTCTGGTGCTACATTACACATTAGGTAGCACTCTGTGTGTTTTATTATCATATAGAGTCAGTGGAAGTCTGGGGAACGTTACTGAGCTCACCCAGACTAGCTTTTATTTTTCTGGTGCTGATGCTAACAGCTCAGGCTCAAAGCATCTCACAGATTTATGATCTGCATCAAAAAGCAACCTGAGCTGGCAGTTGATTGTATCTAATCATCTTTGCTGGTAGGATGAATGTTAATTTGCTTGAAAACGGGAGTTTTTTCTCAGATAAGAACATCCACGCTGACTAAATCCAGAGGAGCTCGGTGTTCCATCAGCGCTGCCTCACAGATGACTGTATGTCCTGCTGCGTACAGGTAGGACAAGGCTGGGGACATGCGGCGTGACAAGGAGATGAAGGCTTGCCTCTGAGAAGGTGAGCTGGTGGGGCTGCAGGTTCAGTAGCTCATCTACCATCCCCACAGTAGAGTCCTGACCGGCCACAACACAAGAGTCTGAGGGCGGAGGGAGCGTTAGCAGCAGAAAGGAGAAGAGATGTTTAATAAAGCAGAGAGGATACAAATAAAAGTAAGTGAGATGGTTCAGTTCTATTTGAGTGTTTTTGAAGTCAGCAGGGACACAGAAACGTCTTTGATTGGCAGTGTTATCCGTGTCAGGAGGTCTGATGAGAGCTGCTCAGACACTGAGAGAAGCTTTTGATGTGGCGGGTGCACACGTGCACCGACAAAGGCGAGCTAACTGCACCTGGCTTCAGTGGCACCATGTCGTTTTCACAGTCCACCGCGTCCCCGACGGCGGTTGTCCGTCTCAGACCGCTCAGGCACGGCTGGCCGTCCACTCTGCAGTACCTCTCCACCAGGCAGCACAGAGATCTGTTGAACCTGCTCAAAACACACAGATGTTGGTTCGTCGCTTCACATAAAACATTAAAACGGAAACGAGCTGAAGGAGGAGCTCACTTCATGATGATGATGTAAATCCCATACATGGAAATCAGGATGATGGTCTCCCACCTGAAACGTGCAACATCCATCACAATGCTCACGGTACCTACATCCAATTTAGTCCCACTTAAAACAAAAACTATTAGAAATAACAGGGTTAATGACAGACTTACCACAAGACCTTTTCGTCATAGATGACCTGAAAATAAAACGACAGCATGATCTTAAAAACAACTCCGACTGTGCTCGTTTCATCAGACGAGTTTAACTCTAGGTGACAGGATTTGGTTCATCTCACTTATCCTGTCTAACTTAACCCTAACCCACACCCTTATCCCAATGTCTGTAGAAAATCGGTCCGACCGGTAATAAAACTCTAACATAAAAGGTTTTCTCACCAGAATAAGCACCAATATGGAGAGGATGTAGAAAACAGCATCACGGAACAAAGGCCACCAGCTCAGAGAGATGGGCTGCACAGAAAGAGAGGAGACAAGTACTGGAACAGGGACAGCTTTAAAAGAGGAGTTTTACCTGGACAAATCTGGACTAGTAAAGGTTTAATGACTAGTTAGGATTTTGTAAAATGTGAGTTTATCTCCTTGTATAAGAAGTCAGGCTGAATGACACAAATCCTTAGAAATTAGTTCCTGCACCAAACAAGGAAGAAGGAGGTTAGATCGACAGTAAATACTCTTGTTGTTGCCCACGGTGAATGAGTTAATGCGGTGACTACTTTCCATTTAACCCTAACCAGTCTATCTTTATAACTCAATTCACAAAAGCAGCTCTGGTCAAAATCTGCCTGTTTGTGTGAGCTACTGATTTCTTCTCTCTCCTCCCCAAAGGTTTAAAACAATTCCACAAACTTCAAGCGTCCTAGCAGACACTTAAAGGCACACTTGGCATTTTTGCTTGATTTTAGCACCCTCTAGTAACCCTAATTAATTATCTGTGGTCAAACGGAAACCAGATTGTATCTCCTCGCTGTGCGTTTGCCTTTGAACACCTTAATCTAACAGCTGAAATGTCTCCCCGGCCTTTTTTAGTGTCTACAGGACTGATTCATCACTAAATTAAACAAATCAGCCGTGTTCATGATCTAAAGCATACAGGAAATGAGCTGGAACCAGGCTGCAGCACCAGGTAGGTCAGCTCAATTTTGTCGAAGTCCCAACAAAGTGGCCGCCAATCTGAAGTTGCAAATGCGGTATTGGGGCAGCAGTAGCTCAACAGGTTAAGCGGGTTGTCCAGTAATCGGAAAGTTGCAGGCTCGATCCCAGCTATGGACAGAGATTTCTGCTGTTGTGTCCTTGGGCAAGACACTTAACCCACCTTGCCTGCTGATGGTGGTCGGAGGGACCGGTGGCGCTTGTGCTCGGCAGCCTCGCCTCTGTCAGCGCGCCCCAGGACAGCTGTGGCTACATTGTAGCTCATCACCATCAGTGTGTGAATGAGTGTGTGAATGGATGAATGATACACTGTAGTGTAAAGCGCTTTGGAGTCCCTACTCTGAGAGGCGCTATACAAGTGCGGGTCATTTATCATTTATCATATTCTGCCCACAGAGGGCGGTGGGGATCTGAGTCACATTTTATTAACCCTGTAAAGCTATTTTAGCACATGCTGGCTCAAGAAAATGATCTAAAAGTATGAAAAATTGGTGAGTTAATGGTGGTTATAAACACAGAACAGTAGAGCATTTTATTGTGTGTAGCCAAAATCATCCAGAAACACACAAACTGTAGAATAACAACCAAACAAACCTGTCCTGCAAAGATGCCACAGAGGCCGATGATGACGAGGATGTTAAAAACAGCTGATCCCACAATAGTTCCCACACCGACGTCCCCCTTTGTGATGAACACCCCTGAAACCAGACAACCAGAGCTATAAATCATTTTAATGATAGCCACCAGGATTCTGATACAGATGTAATGATGCTTCTTACTCATCGATAATGAGTTATTATACCTTCATTTTACTTCCGCTGCAGAAATGTCATTTAACCTTCTCAGTGGCCTACTGGTAGAGTGTCTATCCTGGGTCTGGGAGACCGGGGTTCAAATCCTGATCGGGTCGTACCAAAGACTTTAAAAATGGGACCCAATGCCTCCTTGCTTGACACTCAGCTTCAAGGCGCTGGATTAGAGGGTTAAACCACCAAATGGTTCCCGAGCACAGCCACTGCTGCAGCTCACCACTCCCCACGGGGATGGGTCAAATGAGGAGATGAATTTCACCAGTGTGTGATGACTAATAGGACTTTAACTTTATTATTTATGTTAATTTATTTTGCAGACACTTTTATCCAAAACGACGTACAACTGTTAACCTATAGGGCATGTTATGATCTGTGGGGGAAACCGGAGTACCTGGAGGAAACCCACTCATGCATGGGGAGACCATGCAACTCCACGCAGAAAGGCCGCAGCCAGGATTCAAACCTGCAACCTCTTGTTGCGAGGCAACAATGCTAACAACTGCGCCTGCACGCAGCCTGCTATTTGTTGCTGCCCAAGCCATTTATTGCTTGTTATCTAAAAAAACAAACTAATTTATGAGAACAAATCAGATTATTTGAGATTAAAGCCACGTCTGGGTCCTTGGAGTAGGACGCTAGGCTGCTTGTTTTGCCTACTGACCACAATATGCTAAAATATCATAAATGTTGGTAAACTGAGATGCTAAACACCATACAATGAGCTCTCCCTGACCCCTCTATAGCTAAGGTATCCTCCCTCATTCTAATCCAAATTAAATGACTGGACTTGTTTGGAGCTGAGTGATGAGCGAACCCAAGAGTGATTAATTAGACAGACACCTTACTGACCAATCAGAGAGGTGAAGAGCTCCGGGGCTGAGCTTCCAGCTGCCATGAAGGTTGCCCCGGCAACATCCTGACTGAGATTAAGGTTCTGGTGGAGAGTTTAAAAGGGTTAAAAGAGAAAAACTGACTCCACACACGTCCACTGTTATCCCAAAAACCATTAGACACACATGTGTGAGTCACACTTAGTTATTTTTATGACTTGAACGCTCTGCTATGAACGATCTTGTGTAAAAAGTCAGAAAGTTGTCCCAAGTTAGTCCTTACCTCTGATACTTTTTCCAGCGATGGCACAAAGTAAACATCACACACTATGGCCAGTGCGTGAAACATGTAGATAGCCTGTAAGAGAGGAAGGAGACACATTTTGTTATTTTAGTGGATTAAACCGTCTTTATTTGGAGCCTGAGCTCATACTCACAAAGAGGATGTGAAACAGCACAGCCCCCTGCCTCCTCTGATCCAGAGTAAAGATGTCCTTTGGAAACTCGTTTATGGCTGGGGGAGAAAACAGAGTGAAATATCTACTTCCTTCTAATATTAGAAGTATGAACTCACTAGAATGCAATTTAGCACCAAATTCTACTGATCTGAGAGCTGCCAGTCCACTCCGAGACTTTAGAGCAAAGAGCACAAATCTAAGTTTTTTTTTGCATGCCAACTATTAGGTGTTATTAACACATTGTGCTGTGATGTAAGAAGCCTAAGGTGCTGCAGAACCAGATTCCTCAGTAAACTTTCAGCCTCTTTAAGGTGTCAGAGTCATAAAAACCATTCTGTGGTGAAATTAGTGAGGACAGATCAACTTTGTGTTTTACTACTGTCAAACATTTTGTGAATCATTCTTCAACTAGGAAGTGTCTTCTTGGGTGTATTTTTCATCTTGTTGTTTCCATAGCAACAGGCATCCATGCTGCTATAAGGTTAAAACTGTGTAACAGTCATTTTAAACACCCATCAGCATTAACCCAGCTTCTTCTTACCTAAAATTAATCCTTATTATGGCTTTAAACTTTCTCCTAGTGCCAGCTGCAACCAGATATTCAAATAGTCATCATACTTAGTCTTTCCAAAAGTACTTTGAGCAAAAAGACACCACATCTCAATGCTGATAAAAGCTTTCTAGGCAACAAAAAGAAAAGTCTGTGAAGCTACCTGCTAACTGACCTTCCTACCCAGTTATCCTGGTTCAGATGTGAGTCAGAATCAATGAAACCTCCACAGGAGTTGAGCATTACAAACATAATAAAAGTGTGAATAAAACCAACGTAGTCCTGGGCAGATGCAACGTCCATCGTGTTTAAAAATAGACACTATGGCGTCAAATAAAAATCTTTCTTCAGAAATTCGTCCCACTCAGTTTATCTCATGATCAAAAACACGATGCTACTTTTGTTGCTTTATAATTATTTTAAGATTTTAACATAGTGGAAAAAATGTGTTCTAGAATTAAACAAAAAAATCAAGATACAATTAGTGCAAACCTTCAATTAGAGAGGAAAAAATGCAGACAAACTTGTACTGAGACTATTTAAATAAAAGTATGATTTTATGTCAGCAAAGAATCCTACTGAGGATGCGTCCCAGAAATATTTTTTTCCCCTGCATTTCTACCATCCACCATTAAGTAGACCAAGCACTCGTATGTTCTTGCACAAGGAAATACCATCTGATCCTGTGTTTTCTGGAATCCGATTATCTGGACTTGTCCAGTGACTGCTGGGAAAGTTCAGCTGGCAACAGGGGAAAGTCCTTGTGACAGCATGGAGAGACCCCAACGGGTCAGTCATGGGTTAGCTGCCCACAACTGTAGTCTCTCATGCCTTGCAGCATGGCAGATACCCCCATTAGCTACAAAGAGGCGAACAAAGAGAATACCCCCAGAGTCTGCGAGAGCGGGGGCGGAAGAAGACACAACGGCTGATAAAACGGTAATGACTGGACTGGAAATGACTACGAGCAAAGTCAGCACAGTGCAAGGTAACATCACAGCAAACAGCGCAAGCACTGCCAAAGCAGCAGTCCAACAGCTGCAGATATGTAGCTGTGGATGGAGGAAAGTAACAACTTACCAGGGTCTGAGGATTCACCAGGGAAAGAAGAGGTGCTTGAGGGAAGAGAGACAGGGGCCTCGCATTGACGACTTCCTACAGAATGGGTCAAATCAGTCGAGTGAAGCTCACCAACTGGATGAAAACCATAATTTGGAGGGTATCAGCATCCCCGTCAGGGAAGAGACAAACTCAAGCTCAGAAGTAGTGGTGGAACAAACTTCAGCGGAGGAACCCACCCCAACTCCCCGACATGCAGTCGAGCGGAGACTTCCAAGCTACAAACTGCGTGTGAAATGGCCTGGTGCTGCAGAGAAAAAGCTGTGGGAAACAGTGAATAAAGACCTGTCTATGTCCCTCCAACAAATTCAAGGCACAGTGGAGAAGAAATTGGAGGAAATGGGAAACATCATCTATCAATATGGAGCAGAACACTTTGGGGTTGTAGAGCCACAGGCTACTAAAAACTCTTTTACTCCACCAGTCTCCAGGAGGCAACAAGAAATCAAGCGCCTGGTTCAAGAAAGGAGGCAACTCAGGAAACTGTGGAAAAAGGCTTCTGAAACAGAAAAGGAGGGCATAACCACCCTCCAAGCTGACATCAAAGCACAGCTGGCAACCCTCCGCAAAGCAGAGGTTTTACAGAAAAGAAGGAAGAATAAAGAACAAACAAGAACACGGTTCTAAAAAGATCCATTCAAGTTCTTGAAGACTCTCTTTACCAGTGAGAAAAGTGGAGTTCTAAAAACAACAAAAGATGACCTGGAGGGGCACCTTAAATCAACACACAGCGATCTAAAGCGCTTTGAACACCTGGCCATCCCTCCAGATATTCCACCAATCAACCCCACAGAGTACCAATTTGAGATTGGCCCTCCCACGTGGAAGGAGGTGGAGGAGATCTTCCACCGGGCACGCACAGCATCAGCCCCTGGGCCAAACGGAGTCCCATTTAGAGTGTACAAGAATGCACCAGATGTATGCAGGTTTCTCTGGAGACTCATGAGGATGGTATGGCAGAAGAGAACCATACCCAAAGCATAGCGAAGGGCAGGTTGGATCCTTATCCCAAAGGAGAAGGATGCAGCTAACATCAATCAGTTCCACCCTATCGCCTTGCTTTATGTGGAGGGTAAGATCTTCTACAGGGTCATTGCACAAAGAATGGCAGAATATCTGCACAGAAACGAGTAATAGAATACATCAGTGCAAAAAGCAGGAATATCTGGCTTTTCTGGTTGCCTAGAACATGCTAGCATGATCTGGCACCAGATCCAAATGGCAAAGACAAAGAAAAGAAACCTCCATGTGATTTTCCTGGACCTTGCAAATGCCTTCGGCTTTGTACCCTATGAGCTTCTCTGGACTACTTTTAGGTTTTTTAACATCCCGGACACCATCACAACCCTTGACGAAAACTACTTTCAGGACCTGCAATTTTGCTTTTCTACGCCTGAGTTTACCACCTCTTGGCAGTGCCTGGAAGTAGGCATTATGGCTGGATGTACTGTTTCTCCCCTGGCTTTCACCATGGCAATGGAGATTATCATCCGAGCTTCAAAGTGGGTTGTAGGTGGACAAAGAATCGGCTCCTGCCGGCGTCTTCCTCCCCTCAGAGCCTACATGGATGACATTACCACCTTGACTACCACTGTTCCATGCACCAGGAGATTACTCGGTAAATTGGAGGAGAACATCATGTGGGCCTGTATGAAGATTAAACCGTCTAAGTCACGCAGCATCTCAGTGGTGAAGGGAGTGCTTACTGACTTGCAGTTCTTCATGATGATGACCCAATTCCTACTGTATCCAAGCAGCCAGTCAAAAGTCTCTGAAGGTTCTACGACAGAAGCCTGAAAGATAAACAACAGGTGAAACTACTTTGCAGTGACATTAATGCAAGCCTACAGGCAATTGACAAAATCCAACTACCTGGGAAACTCAAGACCTGGTGCTTCCAGTTCGGCCTTCTACCCCGAGTGCTGTGGCCCTTGGCAATCTATGAGGTGCCCATCGCAACGGTAGAGAAGCTGGAGAGAAGATTCACAGCCTACATCAAGAAATGGCTGGGAGTTCCACATTGCCTCACCACCACAATCCTCTATGGAGATAGTGTCCTCAAGCTGCCACTTACCAGCCTTACGGAAGAGTTCAAGTGTGCCAAAGCACGGTTGCAGATGACCTTGAATGATACCACAGATCCGGTGATCAGAGAAAACGTACCAAGCATGGTTACCTGGTGCAAGTGGAGACCAGCAAGAACAGTAGAGGAGGCAACGGCAGCTCTTAGACATGCTGACATTATGGGGAACGTTAACCTAGGAAGGGGAGGCCTTGGACTAAAAACTAGCCGTCCAGCCTGGAGAACTGCTACTGCTCCAGCACGGAGGAAGATGGTGGTGGATGAGGTGCGACGTCAGGAGGAATCTGCAAGGTTGGCCAAGGCAGTCGCCCTTGGCAAACAGGGACTGTGGACACGGTGGGAAGGTGTCGAAAGGAGGAGGTGCTGGAGGGATGTATGGGCCATGGAAGCTAGGAACTTGAGCTTTTCCATCAGAGCCACATATGATGTCCTACCAACACCAACTAATCTCCACCGGTGGTTTGGTGAAGATCGTGGGTGCGTCCTGTGCTCCAAGCCAGACTCCCCCGGGCACATACTCACTGGGTGTAAAACCAGCCTTACCCAAGGACGATACACTTGGCGGCACAACCAAGTTTTGAAATGCCTTGCTGCTACACTGGAGGAAAAACGATCCAGCATCAACGCCCTTTCAGTACCTAACATCTCAACACCACCATGGGCAACTGCCTTCGTCCGTGAAGGCACAGCAGCCACTAAGAGCAGCTCTGAAGCCAGCTGTGCCTAGCACGTGACTGGAAGATGCTGGCAGACATTGGCAAACAACTGGTGTTTCCCTCAGAGATAGCTCCCACCACCATAAGGCCTGACCTGGTGCTATGGTCCTCCTCCATAAAGAAGGTTCACATAATCGAACTCACCGTACCCTGGGAGGATTCCAAGGAGGAGGCCTTTGAGCGGAAACATCTGCGGCATGCTGACCTAGCCGCCGAAACATCATGGCTGGAATGTGGAGGTCCGCCCAGTGGAGGTCGGGTGCAGAGGGTTTGTGGAAACATCTACCACAAAACTATTAAGGGACCTAGGAATCATGTTTTTTGTGAGATGGAAGCCATATGACTGAGCAGAACAACACATTTCATTCATTCATCTTCATCCATTCACCCAAGGTTGGGTCGTGGAGGCAGTAGCCTCAGCAGGAGGCCCAGACTTCCCTCTCCCCAGCCACTCGGGCCAGCTCCTCCGGGGGAATCCTAAGGCGTTCCCTGGCCAGCTGAGAGACATAGTCCCTCCAGCACCTCCTGGGTCTTCATTTAGTTCTCCTCCTGGTTGGGTGTGCCTGAAAAATCTTACCAGGGAGGTATCCTAACAAGATCCTCAAGCCACCTCAACTGCCTCCTCTCGATGTGAAGGAGCAGGAGGTCTACTCCGAGCTCCTTCCGGATGACCAAGCTTCTCATGCTATCTCTAAGGGAGAGCCCAGACACCCTGCAGAGAAAATTCATTTCGGCTGATTGTATCTGCAACGTCATACATTCGGTCACTACCCAAAGCTCGTGACCATAGGTGAGGGTAGGAATGTAGATCGACCGGTAAATGGCGAGCTTTGCCTTCCGGCTCAGCTCTCTCTTCACCACAACAGACTGGTACAGTGCCCGCATCACTGCAGACACAGCCCCAATCTGCCTATCAATCTCACGCTCCATCTTTCCTTCATTCCTGAACAAGCCCCTGAGATACTTAAACTCTTCCACTTGGGGCAGGACCTCATCCCTGACTTGGAGAAGGCATTCTACCCTTTTCCCACTCAAGACCATGGTCTTGAATTTGGGGGAGCCGATTCTCTTTTGAGTCTCAAGGCCTAAAGGCCTAAAGGCCAAAAAGACCCAAAAGAACTCCTTCAGCTTGACAGCAGCCCATAAGTTTCCACCAGCAGGTGTGGGGGTTACCGTCGGGGCCACAGCTCTGGTCAGTCCCCCAAAACTGGAAGCATGGAAAATGGCCTACTTGAACTCAATGTCCCCCACCTCTCCTGGCATGCGTTCAAAATTCTGTCAAATGTGGGAATCAAATCGTCTGACAGGAGAATCTGTCAGATGTTCCCAGCAGACCTTCACAACACATTTAGGCCTACCAGGTCTGACCGGCATCCTCCCCCACCATCAAAGCCCACTCACTCACCACCAGGTAGGGGTCAGTTGACAACTCCGCCCCTTTCTTCACCCAAATCTCTAAGACATCTGCGGCCGCAGATCAGATGAGACAACAACAAAGTTGATCATCGAGATGTGGCCTAAGGTATCCTGGTACCAAAAGAACATATGGACACCTTTATACCTGAACATAGTGTTCATTATATGGAAAAATGACCCGCACTTGTATAGCACCTTTCAGAGTCAGAGGACTCCAAAGCACATTACACTACAGTGTATCATTCGTAGTCACATTTACACACTGATGGTGATGAGCTACAATAGGGCACACTGACAGAGGCAAGGCTGCCGAGCACACGCCCCACCAGTCCCTCCGACCACTACCAGCAGGCAAGGTGGGCCAGGTGTCTGGCGCAAGAACACAACAGCATATTTCTCTGTCTGGTGCTGGGATTGAAATTGCAACCTTCAGATTACTGGATAACCCGCTCAGCCTCCTGAGGTACTGGTGCCCCTAAAATCCATAATGAGCACAGAAGTCCAATAACAAAACTCTGCTCAAATTCAGATCGGGGTGTGGGGCATTTCTCCCAGACACACTCCTCCAGGTTTCACTGTTGTTGCCCATGTGAGGATTGAAGTCCCCCAGGAGAACAAGGGAGTCACTGGATAGACCGTTCCCTAGCACCCTCTCCAAGGACTCCAAAAAAGGTGGGTAGTCAGACTTGCAATTTGGTGCATAATCACAAAAAAACAGTCAGGACGCCTACCTTCTCATTCCATCCATCCATCCATCCTTCCATTTTCTTTCACTTATACGAGTCGGGTAGCGGGGGCAGTAGCCTAAGTCGAGAGGCCCAGAGTTCCCTCTCCCTAGCCACGTGGGCCAGCTCTTCCGGGGGAATCCTAAGGCATTCCCTGGCCAGGTGAGAGACATAGTCCCTCCAACATGTCCTGGGTCTCCCTTTAGGCCTCCTCCCAGTTGGATGTGCCCAGAAAACCTCACCAGGAGCCATCCTAACTAGATGCCTGAGCCACCTCAACTGGCTCCTCTCAATGTGTAGGAGCAGCGGATCTACTCCGAGCCCCTCCCGGACGACTGAGCTTCTCACCTTATCTCTAAGAGGGAGCCCAGCCACTCTGCTGAGAAAACTTATTTTGGCCGCTTGTATCCACAGTCTCATTCTTTCGGTCACTACCTATAGCTCATGATCATAGGTGAGGGTAGGAACATAGATCGGCCAGTAAATCGAGAGCCTCAACTTCTGACTCAGCTCTCTCTTCACCACGACATACCGGTACAACGCCTGCATCACTGCAGATGCAGCACCAATCCGCCTATCGATCTCCCGCTCCAGCTTTCCCTCACTCGTGAACAAGACCCTGCAGATACTTAAACTCCTCCACTTGGGCAGGGCCACATCCCTGACCTGGAGAAGGCATTCTTCTCCTTTCCGAATCAAGACCATGGTCTCAAATTTAGAGGAGCTGATTGTCATCCCAGCTGCTTCACACTCAGCTGCAAACCGGTCCGGCAAAAGCCGAAGATCACGTTCTGATGAAGCCAACAAGACCACATCATCCGCAAAAAGCAGAGACCTGATCCTCAGGCCACCAAAACGGATGCCCTCCTCACCTTTGCTGCGCCTAGAAATTCTGTTCATAAAGGCAATGAATAAAATTGGTGACAAAAAGCAGCCTTGGTGGAGTCCGACTCTCACTGGGAACGAGCCCGACTTACTGCCGGCAATGCGGATCAAGCTTTGACACCGGTCATACAGAGACCTAACAGCCCCTATCAGAGGGCTCGGTACCCCATACTCCCAGAGTGCCCCCCACAGGCCCCCCGAGGGTCCACAAAATACATGTAGACTGGTTGGGCAAATTCTCACTCACCCTCCAGGACCCCCTAAGATTATAGAGCTGGTCCAGTGCTCCACGGCCAGGACAAAAACCGCATTGCTCCTCCTGAATCCGAGGTTCGACAATCTGACGGACCCTCCTCTCCAGAACCCCTGAATAGACCTCATCAGGAAGGCTCAAGAGTGTGATGCCCCTGTAGTTGGAACACACCCTGAGGTCCCCCTTTTTAAATAAGAGAACCACCACCCCGGTCTGCCAGTCCAGTGGGACTGCCCCCGATGTCCATGCGATATTGCAGAGCCGCGTCAGCCAACACAGCCCCACAACATCCAGAGCCTTAAGGAACTCTGGGTGGATCTCATCCACCCCTGGAGCCTTGCCACAGAGGAGCTTTTTAACCACCTCAGTGACCTCAGCACCAGAGATTGGAGAGCCCAACTCAAAGTCCCCAGACTCTGCTTCCTCACTTGAAGACATGTCGGTGGGATTGAGGAGGTCTTCGAAGTATTCTGCCCACCGATCCACAACGTCCCGAGTACCCTCACTCACCAGGGTAAAATCCAACATATCGGCACCAAGATGGTGCTGATACCAAAGCCAGAGTCATGCATTGAACCGGAACCTCTCAACCTCACACAGCAGTTAATTCTCTTTCCCCACCAGAGAGGTGACATTCCACGTGCCGAGAGCTAGGTTCTACAGCTGAAAGATCAGACCACAACGGTTGCTGCCTTTGGTCACTGCCCATTACACAAATGTGAGAAATGGGAATCATGCATTTGTTCTTCTTTAAAAAAAAAAAAGCAAAATGCAGTAGACACATATGTGGTTTGATTAATTCATTTTCTTGCTTGTGCTCACAAAAATGGTTTTTATTTATTTTTTGTTAGGGTTAGGGTGAGGCACAATCCAGTCACTAAAATGAATAGAAATCAATGACAGTCCTCACAATGAATGCTAGACGAGAATGTATGTGTGTGTGTGTGTGTGTGTGTGTGTGTGCATGCTTCCAGCTTGTAGTCCAAATCAGCCTCTACTTAAACTGTATGATTCATCATGAAGAGATTGAGGGAAGTAGTTTCACTAGTTTACAAAATATAAAAATGTAATTAAATCACAGCATCTCTGATATTCTGTTGCCTCTCATTTTATATGCATGTGTGCAGGTTCAAATCAAAATCAAGTTCTTAGCAATTTCCAACCCTCTTTTTGAAAATTAAATTTAAAATCTGCATGAGAAAGCATCTTTTCTTCCCTCCTGAATCAATGGATTCCTCTGTTTGGATATCTTCACCCCAACAGGAAACAGTATATTTACTTCTCAGTCATTCAAAGGGCTTCAGTGAGATATGCTGATGAGAGCTTTCTAATCAGCAAATCATTACGATGGGGAAGGTAGGCACTTTGAACCACTGTACATGCTCAACATCCAACCTCAAACTCAGCATTTTGTTACTTAGCAACTGAGCCCATCAAAGGCATGGCTGTGTTTAAATATCTAGATGTGCAGTATAGAAATGAATGAAATGGACCTCTGAGGTGTAGTGGTGCACAGGGGAGAAGAAAACTATCTGATATGGATAAGTTGGCACATCTAGTTACTAGTGTTAATTCAGGTTCTGTCTGTTATTAATGCATGCATATCTAACTTTGTAATTATAGGTAAATAAACATCTCAGCTGTAAACACTCAAAAGCCAGTAGTCCGGGTTATATAACATATATGTGAGAAATGAGGACAATCACCAGATCCAGTTTGGTTTTCCTCTTTTTGCAGGACGAGCTCTCTCTTGGATAAAGATGGGACATGACCCACAGCTTGGGGATGGGAGTCTTGACAAGCAGAAATAAAAACACACACTCAATTATTTAGACATGCAATAAAGCATCCAGTCATTCCAGCATTATAATTTAAGTTAGTAATCTTTTTCTCTCTGCCAGAACCAAACCAGGTGCATCTCTACAACACCGGTACCTGTGACATGACTGAAGTAAAGGATGAAGGCAGCAGCGAGCAGCCCCGCTCCACCGATGGAGACCCGGGGAAGGAGCCGCGTCCGCCTCGGTCTCCTCCCAGCCTTCATCCCGACAGGCGCAGCTGCTCGTCGGCTCCCCGATCAGAACATGCCAGGTTTCCTTCCGTTAACAACCGGGTCGAACTGGCCTGTTGCTCTATCTGGTTCTGATTTACGGTTTCTTAGCGGCTCCGGTTCGGAGCTCCACAGGACGTGGAAGCAGCGCGGCCCGTCATCAGCCTCCAGCCCAGGCAAGAGGTGGTCCAGCAGCAGCCTCCGGTAGCCACAGATCCTAAATCGGAACCGGTTGACGGTTCTCCCGGAATAGGAAGGAGGGTGGGGGTGTTTTCCTCCAGAACCGAGCGCCAATTGCTTCCGCTGGGTGGGTTGGGCGTTGACAAATAATCAAAACATGACTGAACTCACACGTCTTCAGACAGGAAGCGGTAGTCCTCTCATCGCCCGCACGTGCGCTTCAAACGAGGATGCTCTTTTAACACTTCTGACATCATCCTAGGATGCTTAAGAGTTTAAATGTCAAATTACAACTCTTAGTGAGAGAAACATCTAACTAGGACTTTCAAAATGTGGGAAAATAATCTAGCTTTGATGTGAAAGAACATAAAAATCAAACTACTGATGTTTTAAACCAAAATAACATGCCAGCACTCAATTATGATAGAATAAAATAACCGTGTAATTTAAAGAGAAATAACTATGGAGAACCTTGAAAGAAATAACGAAAAACGGTCCCATAGATGTCACAACTATGACTGTAAACGCATAATTATGAGATAAAAAGTCACAAATAAAAGTTTCTGCATCTGCATGGGTGTGAATGTGTAAACCTGGACTGAAAAGCTTGTGAAGAATAGTGAACAAAAGATTACGAACATTTTCAAGAAGCCAATCGACCATGTGGAAAAACACAATGGCTCTAAAAATGATGGGAAACTAGCAGAAAGATGATGGAACACTGGAAGAAGTGCAGCAATAAAAGAAATGACTGACTGAGGTAAGAAATCAACTGTACTAATGACTCTAAACCATCATTAAAGCTAAACAAAAAAACACCAACAGGCTGTGAGGAGGCTTGTGTCACATCTGTGATTAATTTTGGACAAAATAAACAGAGGATTTGTTTTTTTAACATGCTGCGTTCATATCAGTTTTCTTTAAGTGTCCCACAAAGTCCCAACAGCACTCTAGAGCTGAAGCAGATGGATGCAACTCCACTTAAGAGATCAAACGGGAGGTAAGGCGTTGTACTGGACGCTGATGTAGGGCTCTAACATGAGCTGGGAACCACTCTGCAAAATGTTACTGGAAAACAAGTTTCCTGCGACGCATCCCAAAACCGCAGAGACCAAAAAGGAAAGAGTGAAGATGCACAGCTTGAACAGACTTGATCCGTGGATGTTGGTCTTCGAGGCGTCAGCAAGTCCTTCCTCTCTAAGTTAGTTAAAACAAAACACAGGGACACATGACACGCAGCAATAATGAAATAACGAGTGTTTTGGAGCGGTTTTTCCTAAAATACCTTTCAGTACTGAGGTCAGCTTTGGGAGAATCCAGCAGAACTCCGTTCTTCTCCTGCAGAGATGATTCAACACACCAACTATGTCATTTATAACAATCCAGAAGGTACGCCAAGGAAAACTCAAGTCTTGCAACAAGTACCTTCAACCTCGACAGATTTTGTTGGAACCCTCGCTCATGTCCACTTGGATTCATTATCATTAAACCAAAGTCTAAATAAAAAACTACAAGTTGGTTTTACCTCCTCATCAGAAGCCACCAGAGTGAGATCTGTGAAGCTGGACCTGCTGGGGTTCATCTCAGCAGATGAGACCAGCAGCTGGATTTCTTCTGCCAAGGACAGATGAGAACTGACTAACCCCTCGTCTTCTCCCATCACCTCAGCCAGAACAGGGCTGGAAAAACAAACACACAGTCACAACAATCACCTAAAAAAGAAAGGCGGACCAGTGTGTGAGAGTTACAACGAGGCCTCGTCCAGTCTGTCCTCCAGCTGCTTGCTCAGCTCCTGCTTCGTCGTTCTGAGATCCTGGAACAGATAAACTCTAAATGAAACACTTAAAACAGCTCAACAGGGAAAAAAAAAAACAACCTAAAAAGTGAACACTGTTACCTTGATGATGTCAGTATATTCCTCCATGGTTTCCTCCAGATGCTTTATCTGCAGGTCTTTCTATCACAATCACAAATAACAATAGTTCACACAATAAACATAAAATTGCATCGTTTTTGAATTAGATGAATATCTTAAAAGGAAATCCTGACTCCTAATCCTCTATGTGTTTCTGGTGCTCCTACCTGCTGAATAACCTCATCCCTATGCTGCACTGCTAACTGAGTTTCCTCCATTTCCATCTGACAAAACACACCAACATCATCATCATAACAAACCAGGAGCTAATTTAGAAGGCATCTGTTAACCTGTTGTGCCATCTATAAAAGAGGATGAGATGCTGTAACCCCTGCACGAGTCGGCAGCTTGAAGTAGACGCCCCAGCGCTACCTGCATGCTCTGAAATGAGGCCCTGAGGTTGCTCAGAGTCATCTTGTCTTCTTCTCTCTCTTCCTCCAAGTTCCTTACCTGAAATGGTGAAAGCAACACTAGCTGCATCCCGCAAAGAATATATTGGACTGATTTAAATTCCCAATTCTTTCACAAAACACACAGATGGCAGATTAAAGCAGTCATGTGTAAAGCAACAAAATATCCACCAGGACTGTTAGCATCTTATTTTCTTCTTTCGTGGTGTTTGATTTCCTTTCCTGCAGAGTGAAGCCAAAGGAGTGGTGTGAACACTGATAGTTAAGAGTTACAGTATATCCATGTTGACCACCCTCTTCCTGTTGACGTACCAAATCTTGGATCTCTTTTACACTGAATCTTTTTTCAGCTAGGTCTCTAGCCGTCAGGAACTCACAGGGCTCTGCTTCAACCTGCTGTGCTTCAAAAATGACTTTCTCCAGCCTGGAGATACACAAACACACACAGCTTCTGACTGTTTCTTTAACGTAGAAACTTGGGGAAGGTGGGTAAAAGTGGACAAGATAGAGACACAGATCTTATAGAGACTTGGTAAAAATGCACCATGGCTTACTCTTTCACTTGTTTTCTGAGTGTGGTGTTCTCAGAGCGGAGTGATGCTATGTCATCATCAGCAACATCCAGCCAGGACCTCATCTCATCATTCAGTTCCCTCAGCTGATTCTGATTGTAGTCCAACTCTGCTATTCTCTCCTGCAGCTCCTTTACTGATCTTTAAAAACACACACCAGTGAGAATATAACACCATCATCCAAAAGTACATCTCATATTTTTTGTGTTCGTAGGACATCACTCACATAGTTTCCTCTGTGGAACTCATCCTGCTGGTGTACCCCTGTGCTCCAAAGAAACTACAAATTATTATTTATGTTTTACTAAAATGACCAAGAAAGACTACAATTTCCTCCATCTCTAATTTTACAAATCCAAAAAATTTACAAATAATAAATGACTTCGTTTTTTTTTTCAATACTTTGCCAAGATTTACATGAAGCAAACACCATGTGAGGACATGGCTTTTCTTTTTAAATATAAAAATATATTCAAGTAAAATTCAATGCTAAAAACGTTTGGTGCTAAAATTAGTTACTGTGCAAAAGATGGCGCTTCTCACAGCAACCTTTATCATAATGACTAAAATGTTGTTTATATGTATTAATATTGATCTATAAAGAATAAAATTAGTAAAGAACATTGTAATTGAACATTTAAACTCTATTAGCTATGCTAATGCTAAAGCTAGCTTATCTTCAAACTTTCCAATTAGCTGTAAAATCTCGTTTAACGGGGCTCTTTAAGTTATATTACCGCACTGATTTTACTCATTCTAAATAAAAAATATCAAACTAATTTCTTACCAACATGAAACGTTACTTTTCGGCTAAATCTGGGCTGCTATAACAAACAAGCTAACGAGCACCTGCAGCGCTAACGGGTGAGTAAAAACAAGGCATGGATTATGTCCGTTTTTCCTAACAAACACAACAATTATCTAATTTGACAGTCAAGTTTACTAAATGCTGCCAATGATTCAGGACAAAAATGTCTGGAAGAGGCAGATTAGAGGGAGGAACATCTTTACCTTTCTCCAAGTAGGGATAAAGTTCATATGAATACAAAAAAACTCTAAAAGGCATTGATGTTTCATTTAACTGAAGCTGTTTTAAAAGGTAAAGTCTACTATCAACTAACTGTAGGTTTCCATGTTTACTTCCAGCTCAGCCTTTGACAAAACTTTCATTTTAAAAGTTCTACATAGTCTAACAACCTAATATATAAAAGACTCAAAATAAATTACCTGTTGAACTTTTAATACCCTTACTGGTAGATTTTAATCGATCGTTTTACTTCTTAGAATAACTAAAAAAACAGAATATGATGCAAAAGTTAATTTATTTAGTAGTTTACCTTAAAAGGTGGAACTAATATGAGATACTCAAACATCAAATCCAGTTAATTCAAGTTCAGTTTATTTGTTATAATTGTGATGATTATGGCTCAAGACAATTAGAATATTGTGAAAAGGTTCAATATTCTAGACTCAAATCAGCTAACGAATCCACACACCTGCAAAGGGTTCCTAAACCTTTAGATCAGGGGTATTAGATTCCGGGCATGGAGGGCCAGTATCCAGCACGTTTTAGTGGTTTCTCTGATCCAACACACATCAGTGGTTGAATCACCTGTGCAGGAGCTGATTAGGTTCTGCAGAAGCCTGTTAATTAACTGCAGATTGAAATCTGGTGTGTTGAAGCAGGGTTGAAACTAAAACATGCTGGATACCGGCTCTCCAGGCCCGGAATTGAATATCCCTGCTTTAGATGGTCTCTCAGTCTAAGCTGAATTTCTGACATTACTTTTTCACCACCCAACCATTGTCTATACCCGCTTGTCCACACAGGATTGCAGGGGGGTGGCTGGTGCCCATCTTCAGCAATTTTGAACCATCAACATAGAATTTGAACCCAGGACCTTCTTGCTGCAAGCCAACAGCACTAGCCACTGTGCTACTGTGCAGCCCAACTTTTGCACCATATTCTTATTATTCTCATTTAACCCATAACTGTTTCACTGAGAGAATAACTTTACAAGTATCATCTAGTAAATGAGTGACATTTAATGTCTTATAAATTTTAAGTTGAGAGTAATGCAGGTAGACAAAAAATTTAATTAACAAAACACCTCTTACAACACAAGTTTAAAGAATGCAACAGTCACAGCAAAGTATGTATAATATCGCTCTTCAAACTGTTCAATAATGCACTTTAACCCAGTAAAACCCAACATTACAAAAATTTGCATCAAAACAATTAACAAAACAAACACAAATTTTGGCTTTAATATCATTTTTAGCAACAAGAAGGAAAAAAAAACCCTCCCAAAACAAAGACGTTAATCTTGTTTCAAGGCAATAATTCAGATAGTGAAAAGTGCACAAGAAAATAACTCCAGCGAAGAACTGAAAGACCATGGCATCAGGTGTGTTATGGCTGGTGGCCATAACAAGGTGAGGTAAGACATTAGTGCATGTTACATACTGAACTGAGACGGGCGACACACATGTAACAAATGCATTGAGTATTTTTCAACTGATCTGTATGAATAACAATAAAACACCAGCATGGCTTCCCAGACTGACTGGAACAGCAACAAAACAAGACTTCAAAACTCAGGTTTACATACTGTGTTTAACCAGATGGCATTACATCACCTAAGTGTGTAAAGAGAAACACAAGTTAAGTGATACACTAGTTCTGAGAGGGTCTTGAATGATTGTCTTGCACGATGCTGTGCGACCCTCTCATTGTTTATCCTGACACAGAATTCAGTAAAAACCCACGAGGCATCTTAATGTTCTAGGAAATCCCTGAATTAGTAGATTTAACATCACCACCAGGAGCCACTGTCAGCCTGCAAGTGCTTCTTAAATTATACATTTTTATTTCAGTGTTTTTCAGTGCTACCTTTGGAATGCCACTCATTACTGTGTAATACCCTGAGGCCAGCCACATTCAGAGCACAGATCCAGCAGGTCTCAGCACAGCACAAGGCTACATACTGGTGTATCATCGCAACCAGTGAGATCCAAATCAACCCCACGATGTTTAAGCACCATCCCACCCAAAGCTGCCAAGGTTCTTTTCCCTGCTGCTGCAGCTCCCAACATTAACCAGCCCCACTAAGGTAAAGGCGTGCCACCTGCTCAGACTTCCAGCTGTCACTGGGATGGCTCCAGTGATCCTGTGACCTGGAAGTTTATCCCATCTCCAGGCAGTGGGGATGGGATGAGTGGGGAGAGCCAGCAAAGGTACCAGCGAACTCCCAGCATGTGACGCAGATTACCAAGGAGCCCCAGGCTGTAGGGACGGCGAGATGAGTACCACTCTCTGGTGGTCTGACCGCGAAACATCAGGAATAGATGGAAGAAGAAGAATGCAGACACTAGCAGGAGACCCACCACACACGTGTCAGCGATGAAGGCGAAGGCAAAGGCGCGGGCTGACACCTTGCCTAAAGGATGTGGGAAGAGTAAGATGCAGATTAAAATAGTACTCGAGATATAAATCTGAGAGAACGCAGTCAAAATGCAAATCTGTACCTGAAACAAGCATGATCCAGGGTATGAGCAGCAGCAGGACGCTGTGCAACGTCACGCCCTCTTTCAGGATGACGATGAAGACCTCTGCGTTCATCACCACGGCGTAGAGGAGACCCGACCACATGAACAGCAAGCAACTCAGGAAGTAGCGGTAATTGTGGAAGCCGACACACTGGCCAAAAAAGACGCAGTGGTGGTCCCTGCGAAGCACACACACCTTGCAGTCGTAGCAGTGGGAGCAGCGAGGGGGAGTGTGTGTCTCACACGTGTAACAGTACCTGTGTTACCAAGGAAACGAGATGGAACTGTGGGAGATGCCTCTGTACAGAATATCAACATTGACACTGGTTTCTGTATCAACTTCAAAAGTCAATAAATATTTCACAAACTCCCAGTAAGGCTGATCAAAAATTCCTCATGTTACTGGAGCAACTGGAAAAGAGATCTGAACACATGTAACCGATTAGAAAACATATAACTCTATTATTATTATTATTATTATTGTTATTAATAACAACAACAACAATAAAAGGCATTAAAAGGGTTAGATATTATCATATACTGGCATAGTTTTAATTTATTAATAATTATAATGAATTAGCAACTGTAAGAAAATATTAGTCCTATCTAACAAGTATTGAGCTCATTTGGTCATCACTTTTATGCTTTTTATTTGGCTAAGAGGGCACATCTTATGTTCAGCTCACCTTTGGTACTGCCATGTGGGTCTCTACTGCCTTTTTAACTCATTCACTGCCATTGACGACTAAAGTCGTCATTTTAAATCCAACCGTTCACTGCCAATGACGACTTAAGTCGTCATTTGCATTTTTTTTACTGTGTGGGCGTCGGAACGAGCCCCCGCACTGTGAGAACAAACATCTCAGCTCTAAAGCCGATCTTCATCCGCATACATCACACGTCACGTGATCAGGAAGCAGAAAATCCATGTGCTAGGAGATCGTTTTGGGTTGCTGCTGTAAAAACAGTGAGGCGCGAACAGGGAAAGCTTCTGCCCATCACAATTCAACAACGGACTATGAAAGAACGGAAAAGCTCGAAACGCGCGTGTAGGAGCCAATATTGTTTGGGTTTACATTATATTATGGTCCAAGTTCTTTTTGATGTCTCATATATATTTCAGTTTATTGCACTATGGTTTATATTTCTTTTGACCACTGGTGGCACTGCGGAGCCTATATAGGTGTCAGGGTGGCAGTGCACTGGGGTTTTGGGGTGACGGGAGGTCACACGGTTTTTACCGCTTCATTTGGTTTCATTGCATAACTAATTTGCCGTTGTAATTTTCATCATTTTCATAACCTTGACAAAATATCGCTATTCTGGAACCTGCATAACTGTAATCGTCAACATCTTCAATAAATGGGATAATAAACCCAAGCCCGCTTGCCGCCTGGACAATAGCGTTGAAGCGAGTCATTGCCTCCACCCGATGGGACTTGATAGTCGCAGATTCTTCCTGATGTAAGAGGTGAGTCTCCGCTTTGCTTTGGTTGTTTTGGCGTCAACATCATCCTAGCGTTCAACGTTCTGTGACTCTTAAAAAAACAGTAAAAACGGTGAGAAACGCTGGCAGCAAAGGGCTTTACCGATCAGGCAGTGAATGAGTTAACATTCCAAATATGGAAATAAAAATCTTGTCTGTTTTCTGACAGTGTTTGGTTTTAGGAATCACGTGTCTAAGACAAGCCTAATGTCCCTGTTTGGGATGTCACAAATGGGGAAATTCGAATAGAAACAGCTCTCTGAAGGAGAGCAGCTGCCCAGAGGAGCAGCAGCTTTACTTCAAGCCCCTCCCGTATATTGGAGCTTCTCAGCCTATAGCAGCCTGAGTGGGATGGTGGTGGGTGTGGCCAGTTCCAGTTGATTTTCATAAAGAGACAGAGCCTTGAAACAGCTCTTTCTGGAAAGAACTGAAAAGGTCAAAAATAAAACTATCTGAAATCTTTGCGTCAGAGGGATTTTGTGCAAAGAATTTCATAAACATGTTTTATATCGACCACAGAAGTATTATTACTTAAGAGAAAAAGTCACATGTCCCCTTTAAAACTAAAACATGGAAATGTTTCCTTCAAACAAATATGTAAAACAATTAAGGTGTTTGTTTAAATCAGTTTAATTACAATTTAAATTATGAAAATAGAATGATTATTGACTTTAAGTATATTTAATAAAGATAGCCTTCACTTACATCTCATTTTTATTTTAAATCTAAGTTATTAGTTTGTATCGGTCCAGTAAACCCTCCTACTGGTGTAAGAGTCAGGATAAGTTTATTTTTCTGACAGCTCAGGCAGTGGTGGTGGGTAAAACGCTACATCTATACATTTTACTGTAAGAACAAAAAAATGCTCGTCTTACCTCCACCCCTGTCCCAAGCCATCTCCTCCCAAGAACACCCCTTTAATGCTGGGGTTCGTTTTCAGGAAGAGGAGGGCGTTCCAGCAGATGTTCCCCAGCATGAAGTACTGGGCCAGCAAGTGGACCACCTTCCAACAGGCGGTCCACTCCTTTTTCTTCGGCTCCGCCTCCAGGGGAGCCTCGACCAGCACCAGGTAACTCACCTCGCCAGTAATGGAGAAAACCAGGAAGGTGTTAAGAAACACTGGCAGGTGTTGACAAACCCTTTGAGTTCTGCAGAACACGGTGCTGGCAAAGCTCGTCATGTTGTCACCTCGGCCAACTCTCCGTGAAGTAAAAGTGGTTAAAAGTGTGAAGGAATTAATTTACAGACGCACAGTTGACAGCTAGCTAACTACCCTCAGTTAGCTTCACGCGCGAGTTTATAACAGAAAACTGTATGACGTCAGTAAACGATCATATCCTCTTGGGGAAATGTCCTAGCTGGCAAGATTAAACAAAACGAACTCTATTTTTAAACGGGAAAGAAGTTAATCATTTATCATCTATGAACTCTACAAGTGAATCGCTGAAATCACGTCCGCGATTTGTGTGTTACACCATAACACGACCGGAGTGTAACAACGCAGTTTAGTTCTGTTGTTGAAATAATTACGAAGATCCTTCTGATTTCACATGTAAAAAAAACTATTTATTTATGAAGTTCATAAAGATAATGTTTCTTTTTTTAAATGTAAAAATAGTATTTACTTGTACATTATAATCACATCTACATGTTATATATATATATATATATATATATATATATATATATATATATATATATATATATATATATATATATATATATATAATATAAACACATGTTAGAATGCTGGTATGTGATTGGCAGCATACATCTGTTCCCTCCTCGTCATAGGCTTTAATCCCTGATAATCTCTTCATCTGAAGAAAGCTCGCAGTCATGGCTGCACCAACAGAGAATTTACTGTCCCTTGGGTTTCGAACCAGAACCAGGGAAAATACTTTAACAAAGCAGAGGGAGTACTGTTTAAAGGAAAGGTAAGACACTTAAATAGACAGTGTTTATATAAAAGATATGATCATATTATTGACTTTAGGAATATTTGTCTAACAATTTTTTAAAACAAATGAGATTTAACAGAGTAGCACAAAGTGCTTTATTGTAAATTTTTTTAAATAAATAAATAGATGCGCTGACCACAGATGACACAGATCCCACCTAAATGTCTCCTTGTTTCCTGTAGTAGAGCGATGCTCCTTCAGCAGCGTTTACAGGAACTGAAGGACAGAGAGCACCAGGCTCAAAGGCACAACAAGCAGCTGCTGCAGCAGTTTGAGAAGGCTCAGGACACACTGGAGGAGATGTTGACCCGTAATGCTGCCATGAAAACTATTCGGGTGCACAAACACAAAGAAACACACAAACACATAAAATTTATGGGGTAACTCTAGAATGTTAGGCTACAGTCAGGATTTAACAGCTCCTCAGACCTCTCCTTTGTGACTTTCTGGAGTTAATCTCAACATTTTGACATTTAACAGATGGAATATGAGAGATACTTAGAGGAGAACTCTCCCCGCTGGCAGCAGCAGCTACAAGAGGCAGCTCAGCAGAAGGTACGGTCATAGGAATGTGTGTGTGGAAGCAACTTCCCCTTCCCTAAAATGAAAAGAGAAAATGTGGATTTGTTCAACAGAAGATGGAAGATTGTTCCAGGGTATATCAACAGAAATCAGAAGAAAACGAAGTGTTGACATCCACAGTAGATGCACCTAAGCTGTCACATGGTTTGTTTACTTATAACTTTTTCTTGTTTTAAATATGTTTGATTCACACACACAAGATTCTGTGTCATATCTATATTTCCAGATCCTTCAATGCAAAATCAAAAATGTGTTCCTTCCCATGAAAACTCAGATTACCCACAAAGTAGCTTCTCCCACCATCCCTTCTCCCAGCTGACCTCCACTCAGACCCACACAGGCAGGTTTCCAGGATTCCTCACAGCTCTTCATCGCACCCACAGCCCCCTTTTCTTCCCTCCACCCAACTTCCTACTCCCTCACTCGTTTTTACTCCAACACCCAACCTCCTCGCTGGGTCATCAGCGGTGGTCCAAGCAGGAGGCATCAGGCTGGGACCCCGGCTCTTCGGGATCTGTGGGCCGATTCCACACAGAAAACCCCCCTCCATCAAGTTTTTCTGTTGGGGAAGGAAATGAGACAAGTGGAGCAACGAACACCAGTAAGAAGAAAGATGGTGGTTTGTCTCCTGGTCTGGACGTTAAACCAGGTGAGAGGAGAATAAAAATCAGGTTCAGTTTTGAGTAGATTTGTCTTTCTGATGCATTTCAGTAACTTGTCCTTGTTAACGTCCTTTTGCAGTTCGTCTGTCCAGCAGTCATGAACAGAGCAGTGGGAGCAGCAGAGGTTCCCCTCTGGCTGGCAGAGACAAGAGGAAGAGGAAGAAGAAGAGAGGAAGAGGGCAGCAATCATCACCAGACTCTCAGAAGTAAGAAAACAGGTTTATTGTGCCGTTGACTCTGATTAGGTGCAGACCAACTTCATCCAAATAACTCGCATGTTTAAACGATTTACTTTTAAAATATTAATTTCACCTTAAAACAAATCATTTAAATAAAACTTTTAGGTGACACCGATAACATGAAGTAATATACAATTAAATGTTTTCATGACCAGAAAGGGTGATCAGATGTCTAGATTACAAACATAAGTATCATTACTTTCATGGATTGGGAGTAAAAAGGCTTGTTAGGTCTGGTTTGCTTCTGATCCGAGACAGGTCCGTGTTTGGTATTTTTATTCATTCGGAGCAAAATGGGTTAATGTGCGGTACTAATAACCATGCAAAATCCAATGTTTTAAATTTTATTTTGATTTATTAGTTTCTTTTCAGTTGCATAAGACATAAGGACTAAAGTCTGCTCTACCAAGAGGTTGACCCTCAGGTCAGAAGCCTAACATGGTTTCTTAAGTGTGTATTTCTGCCACACCCACCCTTCATAAAGCCAGTTTTGCCTGTTTATTGATGGTGTAACTTCAGGAGGTGAAGTCCAAATTTTAAACATGTTCCAGAGGGGGAAAAGCATGAAACATGTTTGATTTTTTACATTTTACACAAATAATATAAAACACAAACACTTTGTGGCAGACTCAGGATTGAAGGAAGGAAAAAGCGATTAGAGAGCCTCGACTGGTGCAGAGGTTTTAATTCTGTTAATCTGAAATTACTTCTGGTGATGAGGTCAACCATCAGAGCGTGAAAACTGTATGAATAGTTAAACGAAAAGCAATGGTCACAGCAAGCCAAAAATAAACCCACATCTCAATCACAGGAGCAATAAATCATGTTCCTCGCTCCGCTTTCCCAAGGCTGCAAATATCCCATCCTACTGGAATGTTGTGTCACGTAATACAGAATCTCCGGGCTGGTAAACCAACCATCAGTGCACAGTCAAAATAAACTCAATATTTATGTCCAAACATTTCTTAAACATGTACCTCCATTCTGACGGTTTGTCTGAGGCAAAGTTCCATCTCCTAGCTCAGCCAGGGCGTGTTTCCTTGCAGAAAGTTTGTTCTTTACCAACACAGCTGTGTTTCATATCAACTAATGGGCAACTCCTGGTTTCACAAGGGATCAGTCAGCTACTGACTAGGCAACAGTGCCCCCGGCTGGAAATTCTTCAACGTATTTGAAATAAACAACTGACAGCTACACACTTCTCTCTCAGGTCGTACGGGACTTCCAATAAAATCATCGTTGCCTCGTTGGCAGCAGATCAGAGCTCAGAAAGAAATTCCTCATCTGTGGGCAGCGACAGAAGCAACAGCAGCACCGAGAGAGAAGCTCCTGTTGGATCTCCTCTACCTGAAGGAGAAACAGAGAACAGGAGAGAGGATGATGGGGAGAGCCAGCACTCGGATGAGGAGGAGAGTAGTTTGAGTAAAAAGATGGAGAATCAAAGTCATGATGACAAATCACTGAGCTGTAGAGCAGAGGAATCAGGAGGAGACGTGGAAAATAAAAGTAGAGCTGAAGAGGAAATAGTTAGTCAGGAGGGAAGCAGTGATGAAGAGAGGGATGAGGAGGAGGAAACAAAAGATTTGGAAGCTGGAGACGAGGAAAACAGCTGGAAAAGTCAGGAGCAAGTCGGTGATGCAGAGGGAGATGACGAGGTTTCTACAGGAATTAAGACAACAGAAGACGTGGAGCATCAGGAAGATGAACAGTTAAATAACAAAGATACTAAAATCAGAACGGAGAGTTCTGCCTCCTCACAGGATGAAGAGGAGGATGGAAGCGAAGACGATGAGGAGTCAAATAAGGAGGACAGGAATGATGAAGCAGAAGATAGCTGCGATTCGGATGAAATAATTTCTCCACAAGAAAAAAGGTAAAATAGATTTAAATGATCCAACATGGCTTCCTCTGAATTGCGTCTTGTTTTTAGGTCTGAACAGATGCAGACGATTCCTGAGGATGATGAAGATGAAGTTAAGACACAATCTTCTGATGAATCCACCGATGATGCCATCGAGAATCTCCTCGCACCCCCAGGAGCAGGGAAAGTGTGAGTCCTGATCTGGCTTTTCTCTGGTGAACTTCATGAAATCTGATTCTCGTCACTTTTCTTTTGTAGAGAAGAGGATGAGCGCTCCGACCAAGAGCCCACAGGTACAAAATACCACCAGACACTGTCCAGGTGTGACGATGGCCTCTGATTAATGTTGAATTTATTTTCCAGCTGCTTGTCACAACATGAACATCTTCCAAGTGACGGACACGTCAAAGGTGGATCATATCGGTGACTCGGACGAGTTTGATCACTTCTATGACTAAATGTGTCAAAAACAAGTCGTGGCTTCATTAAAGCAGGAGTCAGGTGAACAAAATCATGTCTTATTTTTATGAAAATGAAACGTTCCTCATCTGTTCAAACATGTGAAAACACAGTTGAGAAAATGTATTTTTTTATTTAAATGAAAACAAAAAAACTGTACAAATGCTGATTTATTCTCCTCTGCTGAACCAACTCCACCACGCCATGCTTGAATATAAGAAAACACACAAATATTTCTCATGGTTTCTAAAGGTCAAAGGGCACTCCTGGACACATTTCTAAAACCTTCCTGGCTGTGATTATTACAGTTCATTTCAGGTCCCAGTGGTGATTTAAAACATTCTGGTCAGATTTTCACCACTTGAGCAGCCAAACAGGGGCTGACTCTCTGTCCGACCTCTGATGAGGCGCCGTGCTGAAGCAACATCCTGCTGTAAGTCCCGCCCACCTGACCTTTGGTCAGCCTTCCAGGATTCACACAAACACAGCCGACCACATCCTGGTGATGGATGAAGGGAGATTTTTTTTTAATTATACGATCAAAGACAGAGACATTCTTGTGTTTTTGTTTTTACGGAGGGAATATTCTGCACCTTCACAAAGTAACGCAGCTCAGATGGAATGATGAGAACGTCGGGGGTGAGCGGCATCTGACCGAAGCTCTGGAACTTCTCATAATCCATGTTCACCTCCTCCACAGGTGGGTACAATGGGTAGTAGCTGGGAAAAACAAAACCGGCACGTAGGAGTCATTTACACTCTTAACCTCAGATTAGAAAGAGAAACCTGAACAGCTTCAGCATAACCACCTCCTCTGGGTCAGCATGTGCTTCAGGATCCGTGAGAATCTGTCCGAGCCGGTGCCGCTGCAACATAACAGGTTTGTAATCTTTTTAAAGTTCTGACTGATGCAGAGCAGGGTTCTGTTACTGCCAAGTCTTCCTCACCTGCTGATCTCCTCAGCACTGATGTGGAACAGGATGTCAGTGGACGTTAGGCCAAAGGTCACTCCATTAATCAGAAGGGTGCAGGGATCGGAGACCAGGGTGACACGCTGCAGAGAAACAACAATAACGCCCTTCGTTTACAATGGATCAGATGCAGTATGACGATCCTCTATAATAACTCCGTATGTGACCTGGATCTGCTCCTTCCTGAGGCTGGGCAGGGTGAAGGGGGGCTGTGGGTAGATGAAATGATGGTGGATGTCTCTCTGAGACGGCACGAACACCAAGTGGCAGCCGACACTGGGACAGAAACACAAAGCTTCACTGAGGTGTAGCTTTAACATGATCAGAAGTTATTTCTACAACTCAAACTACTTTTGTTCAATAAAATTGTATTAATTTACTTCCAATAGTTTTTATTTTGGGAACGTTTCTCCGAACGCCGCTGCGTCCTGTGCATGTCTGGACTTTTGTTGTTTCATCCAATCAGAATTCAGGCTCTATTGTTGCCAGGTGGGGTCTAATCTGCCCCAGGCCTTCAGAACAGAGGGGTGAATTGGGTTGGCAAACCCGCAGTGGGAGCCCAGGTACCAAACACACCGCTCACCACTAACCCCGGGTTTCCATGGGAGCCGTCAGCAGCACGTTACTGCAGCAGCACGTCTTGCTCGCGTAAGCTGCTGCTTGGCCCTTCCCACGAGACGCGAAGCAGCAGGGGAGCAGCTGTCACCGACCGAGCACGAAGTCACACGAGTGACTTCGTCAGTAAACACAACAACAAGCAGGAGAAAATTACAACATGGTTTGTGTTTTATGTTCTGTCCGTTTTATAATCGCCAATACGGACCTGAAAAACAAAGGAGACCGCTAGCTAGGTGATAACTTCTCACGGGGCCACACAGTTAGTAACTTTTTTTAAAAGTAAAGCAACCGGAAGGCAGTACGTTCTTTATTCTGAAAATCTCGGGAGCTTCTCTCCATTTCCGCGTCCGATTTCCTGTCTTTCCTTCCCCAAAAATGTCAAACTTGACCCGTTTCAGAGGCGTCGCGCGTAGAAAATAGAACCGGCGCGTAAAGGCCGCGACATGCTGCTCCTGAGACGCGGCCGACTCGCGCTGCTGACGGCTCCAGTGGAAAGCCGGGGTAAGACTTAGGAACGATGCAGACAAAGTGGGGTCCTCACGGACAACGTTAATGGAATCAGCCAGGAATGTGGCCTAGTGAACTAGACCAAATTCTTGCTTTGCAAAGTTTGGTCTAGGCATGCTCCATTGGAACCCCAGCAGGTCCTACCAGGACTCTGGCTAGCCAATCACAGCTCTCTAGAGGGGTTTCAAACACATAAAGAGCTGTGATTGGTCCATAATGGTGGGCCAATCATAGTGCTCTATCTGCTTAGTGAACAAATCACAGAGCTTTATCCGCTTGGTGGGCCAATCAGGGCACTCTATATGCCTGGTGGGTGGGATGATGCAACAGAGTGAAACAAGAGTATGTCACATTCTTTGTCCAGTGGAATGCGGACTTCATTTGAAAGACAACGGTAGAACCCGCCCCACAACCGAGAGCCGTCAATGGAGCGTGGCCAGACTAAATAATACATTTATGTAGTCTGGCTTGCCAGGCTAGCAGGAATGCCAACAATGCGGCTAAAATTGTCTTAAACCAAAGGAAGGCGTGTCCTACCTTCTGGTGCCATCAACGATGCTTTCAATACATCTGGAGAAAATGGCTTCAAATGTTTCAGTCACCTCAGCTTTCTGTGAGAGAAATGAGTCACACCTGTTCAGTCTGACTGAAGGAGAGATTTCACACGTGCACGTTGCATCTACAACTGTATAGGAGTTAACAGCATGTGGGTCCGATACTAAAAACATGGAACAGTACCTCGATTTTCTCGTGTTTGGAGTCCACAAAAGGGCCCAACTGTAACAAAGATGGAGGAGAGTTTATTAAGAAAACATTCGTAAGTAAGCGCTCATTTGTGAGATAAAGTGGATGAAATACAGCTGTGTAAAATCTGCAGATACACCAAGTTTTAAAATAAACTGTAAAAATCTGAAAGTGCAACTATCAACATGATGACTAAATGCGAAATTGTAAAAAAAATAAGTTATTTAAAGCTGCTAATAATGACATTTACCAGCAGGCAGACATCAGGACGATCCCTGACTATGACACTGATTAGGTCCAGAAGAGGGTCAAAGGTGAGGCTGTCAGAGGGCATGTACGGTCCACAGGCCACCAGAACGCTCAACGGCTCCGAGACTGAATGAGTGAGACAGACAGATAAGTTCAGAATGATTCATTAATCTAGAACATTTCTCTTTCTGCTATTATGTTAATGACACTACACTAGGCTGTTAAACAGAAATTGTAAGACATGGCTTTAGTGCTTCAAAGGCCAGCAGGGCGCATTACCTTCATCATTCTCTGTTTTTACGTTGGAGGTGTAAAACGGAAGAGGAACACCCTGAATAAAAACAAAAATATTAAAAGATGCAACTACTTCATAATAAAAGCAGAGATTCTCTGACAAACTTATAACTCACATCATAAAGTTTGGAAGCCACAAATCGTTCACCTGTGGCATTCATTCCCTCCATCACCACCACCTGAAGAAGGTTTAGAATGAAGGGTTAAAGCTAAAACAAAACTGTAGATTTTTTTTCTCACGAGAGAACGACTGTCAGAGTTCTCGGTCAGACGTGGGGTTAATCTCAATCCCACGTCCTTGGCATGCTCCGTTTCTCTTGGTGACCCTGTAACCTGCTGCACAATGACCTGGGTGCAGAGGCAAAGGAGAGGCCACCACACCAACACCTCAGCAGTAAAAACTGGTAAGTATGAGAAAAGGACATGTTCTTCAGCTCACCTGACCAGGAAACAGGGAGTACTCTTTCAGCTCCGACAGGTCTACTGGTACTTGCTGACCTCCCTGGTCCGGTCCTGCTTCCAGCAGAACCGACTTTGCGTTCAGTTTGCCGTTACCGTCGCAGCAAACCTGACCCAGAACACTTATAGTGTCCTACAGGAGATGGACACAAAGCAGCAGGCACACAAATACAATTAAAGATGCAGTGTGAGATGTCTTTCTAGAACATTTTTGCCATTTTGCTTCAAATGCTCTTCACATACCCATGGTATGTGGAATAAACCCCCCCCCCCCCCACATAATTTGAATCATGTCTGAAATGTACAATCCTGGAAAAACGTCTAATCACTGTGCACATCTGATCTCAATGACTGGATCAGAATCCCAAACTGTTCTACTGAATGTCTTAGGTCTCAACTCTGTCTATTGCGCAAGAGAGAGGGAGTGTGTGTGTGTGTGTGTGTGCTGTGAGCAGGCAGAAAAGATGGCGTTCGAGTCATGTTCTGGAGGCGTCTAATGCTTTCGTGTGTGTAGCAGGAAGGTGTTGTGCAGTTTTTCAGATCAGTTTGTGCAGCCACCAGATCATGAGACTCCTAAAGAAAGGGCTCGGACCTTTGAATTGTTTTCTTTCAAAGTGTAGCTCGGACGACCTTTTCTAAGAATGTCAACTGCACCTGAGCACATTTGTTCAGCACTTTCAATTCTGGCTGCAAATGATAAAGGGCCAGTGGGTGTTTAAAACACAAAATTGGCCAAAATAATGATTACTCTTTTCAGTGTGAATATGATCTGAAACACAAATATCTTTAAAAGTCTGAAACAATCCAGTAAAGACCTGAGAACAGTTGCATCTTCCCTTAGGTCAGCTACTGTAGGACAGGTTTTCAGCCAGAAACTCTTGAAATCATCTGTCGATGCTATTTTACTTTGGTCAGTTTTCCTTGTAATTCTTGTAGAAGTAAGAGAAAATATTAAACTTTAACAGACAATTGTTAATAACATTAGTTCGAGCCTTTTGCGTTTGCATAATTTAAATATCAGTTAAAAAGCTCAATGACAATTATAAGGCCTACAGAAACCTTAGGAGTGAAATTAGCCAAAACCCAATGATAAAAAGCCATAACAACAGTTTTTCTGTGTCTTTGAATTGAATTACAAAGTAACAGGCAGTAAATGGATGCTTTTGCAAAACATAATGACAGTTTTGAACACTTATGTGGTGACGGTTTAAGTCGATTCCAACCTGAGCAGGTAGAGAGGCGCAGGACAACTCCTCAATTTTAAAGTGAGATATGAGGCTCTTCCCCAAGTCTTCAATCTTCTCGGCCAACACTGGAAAGAAATTCAACACATAAGCACGAAAAATAAATAAATAAATAAATAAAAAATCCAGGTACAGATGTCTCCATACAAACTCATTACTGTTTAACAGATTCATAATTATTACAGTCAAACTCCACTGATCCGATCTGCGTACCATTGTGAACATCTCGGAGCCTCTGAAACATAAACTTGTAGCTGCAGCATAGTGAGTTTTCAGGTCCTTCCAGAAGCTCCACCTGGACTCCTGCACCCGGATCCTTCCTGCCCACCCAACGGGTCCCTTGCACGGCTCCAAATGTAACCACCACCTCCCCCTTAGCTCCTCGCTGGCTGTACTTTTGGGAAGGTGTAGCACTTCCAAAAAGAGATGGGGGTAGGAAAGGTCACATTTAAATCAACAGTTACCATAAAAAATCTATTTAAAAGCTGTTAAGTAATTTATTTATTTTATTCTCTCCTCTGTGGGAGATGTGTAGTACCTTGGGGAGAAGCTGGCAGGAGACAGCAGCAGGCTCGGACTGGGCAGCAGAGCTGCACTCCGTTTGGACCGAGGATGCTCTGGCGTGGTAAGCGCTCGTTTCTGAGAGCCCTGCAAACGCATGCACAAAAACAGCTAATTTATTGAGCTGTATTTAAAAATAGGTGTAATCATACAATTAAATGTAATTAATAGTCAATAGGTGAGCTATAACAGTACAGTAACCTGCCTTTAGGCCTGAGGTAAAAGATTACCTTTGCAGGAGTAGAATAGGAGTCTAGAAGATCCTCCTCCTCCTCTTCAGCTTTAATTCTGCAATAAAATACTTGTCAAGGTCTACATCAGCAGTCACTGAAGATTAAGAAATCATCTTGAAGGGTTTTCCTGAAGGATACAGTTCCTGTATAGTGTGAATATCCATGGGTCTGTTATACGCTTCATCTTTCCTGGAGCTTGGTTTAGACTGGCTTCTCTTGTTTAAAACCTGACACACACACACACAAAAGATCAGATTCAGGAAGAAAAGGACTGAACAACATTCATGTGTCCACAAATGCAGACATAATACTAAATGTTACAAATGACTGGGAAATGGCGCAATACGGAATATTTTGAGACATTTAGCATTACTTTTACGAAGAACATAAATATATATATATATATATATATATATAACGCTTTCACTCGAACTGTGTTGCTGTGGAATAAGGAAGACAAAAATCCCAACATATTTACTTGAGCCATTGGGAGTTTGCATTACCTCGTGTTCAAATTGCTGCAGGGTGTTTATGGTGAGTTTTAGACCCTTTTTAGTGGAGCTGAAAGCTACCCACTCATTCACCATCTCATTTGCTTCTAGCCTGTTGCAGATGCACTGTTCAACCACTGTGGGACAAAAGAGAAAGCAAGTAACATCTGACATTATTTTGTTGTTACCCTTCCAGAAATAATGTAGTTAAAACATGAGTAACTATAAATCATGAATGAAAGTTTGATGTGGAGAGCCATAAGATTATTTATTGGTTAAACAGCAAGAAGGGAAGAAATCAAATATCTTGATAAACACATCAGCTAATATAATTCATAAATACAACAGAAATGTCGAAAGGAAGAAAACGACATGACGGATACCACATATTGGCACAACCCACTGATTAAACGTAAAGATGCTGCTAATATTAGTTTTAATGTCTCGTAAATTTATGGCAGAGTACTTACTTTTGTCGAGAACAGCATCATCTTCGTAGGAAACACTAAACATCTCCATCTCCTCCTTTAAGCTCTCTGCAGTCACCTGATCCATTGTCTACGATGTACCGATGCCTGGGTGAACGTTCGGAATTGTGCTTTTAGCCGACGTCCCGGTGTTATGCTCCAAGCGTTAGCTAACGTTAGCTTAGCTGTCGCACTTCATAGCAACACAAGAGTCAGCTTATATCTAAACACTAATGCGATAACACACCTAAGCTCTTTAACTTTGGGTTGGATACATGCGTTCACTAAATCTCACCAACACAGCGTCCATTTCATTTTACCGCGAAAAGGGCTGTCACTGTTGGCGGCCGGAATTTACGTCACAAAAAAAAAAAACAGAAGTCGGAAGCGCTTCAAAATAAAAGATTTTCAAAATGTCATTTTTGTAAATTGAGAACAAAAATGTAAGCCGGGTAATTTTTTTGGTTTAATGATTTTGGTAAATTTGCATATTGAATCTGTAATTTGAATCAGACAAAGAAACATGTTAAATTACCCCAAAACAATACATTTTAAACAATTATTTTAAAGAAAAGAATACAAGGCTCCTGTCTACCCATACATGTTGTCAATCATGAGCCACTTCTACAGTCAAAAAAACAAACAAACAAAGACATAATCAGATTTCAGTTCTCGTAGTCTCCTCATTCTCAGTTTATTCTTCCACCTGTTAAAACAATAATAATGTCAAAGCAGATTACAGCTAAAACCAAACATACCAGCGCATTTTGAAAAACAGAACCCTCACTAACCTAAGCAGAATAACACCTGTCTTTGGGAAGAAATTTCCATGCTGTCGTCCTCCAAAGAGACTCTCGTAGGGAGGCTGACAATTCATGAGTGTCACACACCTGACAAACAAAATGCATGTCAGATTTATGCTGTATGACTTTAATACTTCTGTTTGAATGAAGCATTTTGTTGTGTCTTGGGCATTGGATCCCAGATCAGCTTACAGATGATTAGGATGTCTACTGACAGAGTAGTAAGTTGTGTGTGAAAGCAAACACGTTTAAATTCATGTAATGATCCTGTGAAGCAGACCTTGTTCAATGCTCGTTGCTGTCCTTTTTATGCAGCCCATCATGGTTCAATTATAAAAAAGCACGTTTTAAGAGATTGTATGTTTTAGGGCTAGCCCTACAAAAGGCCCTGTTGGACTAGTGCTAGTGAATGTTTGTGACAGATCAAGGCTGTGTTGATTAATCATATTAATAATTTTGCCGCTGTCAAACATGAATTTTGGTGCCAGTTTGCTATTAGCCTGAGCTCTAGAAACGCAGGTATAGTTGTTTTTTATACGAAGAGTTTTGGGGTAAAACAGAGTTTTAATCCCTGTTAGTTCATCTGTATTTTTTATCTTTGAGTTTACTAAAGTTTAAATTATGCTTCCTCAGTAAAGGTAATATATTAAGCTTAAAAGCAACAATATTTAACCCCTACATACCTTCATGCTGTTCAAACATGTGTTCCTGAAGTCCGTGTTACTGCTGCTGCTCACAATACTGATGGTGGAGCTGAGAATCACTGCTGCAGCCGATTTCAGCGTCTCTTGTCGCTTAAAGCATTACACAACACAAGCTGCTGTTTTATCCATCTGCCATTTCTATTTCTATTTCTATTATTATTTACAATGATGTCTTCAAATAGTAAAGCAAAACAAATTTCTTATATAAAAAGAGTTAAACATTTGTTTCCATAAGCCCATATTGTTGTTTTGCCTCTCCAAATCCAAACATGATACGTATAATTACAACTAGATAGCTGAAATATAAAAGCAAAAACACTAATCGCGTGTTAATCTTGCCTTTTTTCTGCGATTTTGTGCTTTCAGGCAGTTGCAGAGTTCAGTCTGAACAGCTGCTGTGATGGCCTGCCTGTTGTTGCTCAGAATATCCTCCAGGTGGTGCTCTATTAACATCTCTGCAGCTAGAAGAAGAGACAGCTTCAGTGAAAATGACATTTTTGTATCCATGTTTGTTTCTTGTTGCACAGTCTCCATAGTTTAATAAAGATTCTGAGTTGAACTAAAATCAAAATCAAATCCTTTAAAGGAGAGAGATTTGGAAACAGGTGTAAAAAACTTAAAAAAACGTCAACAGCACAGCCCTTACCACTAATA
The DNA here is from genome assembly GCF_043380555.1 of Nothobranchius furzeri. NCBI lineage: Eukaryota > Metazoa > Chordata > Actinopteri > Cyprinodontiformes > Nothobranchiidae > Nothobranchius > Nothobranchius furzeri. The sequence goes on from NC_091741.1 coordinate 88,849,937, forward strand.
CTATCTGCCTTAAGAAGCCCTTATCTCTATAAATATACAATTAATGGAGCTGAACAGCCTTTCATCTGTCTGGTGTGTCATGGTTACACAATGCTGTTGTGATGTCTCACCAATAAAATCAGTGACCTCAGAGATGAAGGGGTCATCGTGCTGCAAGAAGAGGAAGAGTTGGAGGCTCTGTTGCACCGGGACGTGTGCTGATTCATGCACTGGGTCGTCCCAGTGTTCTTGTTCCACAGTGAACACAACACCACTGTGCACAAGATCTGCATGAGATACAGAAACATTTAAATAATAATGATTTTTAATATTTTACGGGACATTTAAATAAACAAACCCAAATACTGTTTGATGGAACATCCATAGGGTTTCCTACACATGTATTAACCTCTAACGCAATGGCAGACTCATCTCTGGGTTGGGCAAATTACCCATCATTTGATGTAATTGCTCTTAATCTGAGACCTGAGATTAATTGGGGGGTGTAAAGTTACGTCTCTTTTCAGACCAGACTTCAGTTTATAATGTAAGATAAATCACACAGCAGCAGTCGGGGTTCGGTTTGGAGAAACAAACACTGCGAATCGTGCAGACGTGTCAGTTTGATCGTGGTTGTGATTCACAGAAAATCTACGTAAAAATGTAGAGAAGTGAGGTCCCTGTGAATATAACCCTTCTTTGTTGTCATGTTGAAAAAACGTCCAAAATGTTTTGCATTTTTTGGAACTTGAGAGTAAGAAATAATAAACTTGGTGGAGAACATATTAGTCCCTGCAACTTACTGAAATTGTTCTTGAGTGTTTGCAGCTTCCTGCTCCCCCATGGATGTGTCAAATGCGGAGAACAAATTTCACCGCACACCAGTGTGTGTGACAACTAAAGGGACTTTAAAGATGAAATCCACATTATTTTTTGATCTGACGGCACCATCTAGTGGCTGACAAATGTATCGCACCAAGCTGTGGTTTTCACTTCCGTACTTACAGCCAAAAGCAACGCCTCCTGTTACTGAACGTGCTCTTCTAGCTGACAAAAAAATGACAAAACAGAGCTAAAACACATTGTTTACAATTATTATGTTCACATTATGTTGTGTTTTCATATATTTATATGTTAACTTGTCCAAGAGAAAGGTCACCAACTCTGCATCAACCGAGGTACGCAAATAAACGCCCGAGAACGCTATGTGATTAACGTCTGGGTAAATGGCAGCCTAATGCTATTGGTGAGTGCTGACTGGCACTCGGTTCATATAGCAATGAGCTCTAGGGGACAGGGGTGGGCTTAGCAAACCAAAAAAAAAAAAAAAACAACTAATAACCTACATTATATCACAGTAAGAAAATCACATTTATGTATTTCTAAAAAAATCATAAATAATTTAATCACACCGAAAGAGGAAAACTCCAGATTTCAGCATAATGTTTATTATTTTTTCTTTATAATTATTTAATTTAGATTATTATTACCTTTTAACCCTTATGTAAAAAATAAAAAAATAAAAAAAACCTCTTTCATTTGCGAGATAAGAACGATAGATTTAAGAGTTGTTTCTAAACTCCCACAAAATTAATTCCTGTATATTTGTTTGTATAATAAACGAGAAACCCTGTGAGGAAGTTAACAGTGAATTTATAATAATGTTCACTGGGCTGACAGGCACAACAAAGGCTAAACACATGAGTTAAATATGAGGCCAGCATGATGTAAAAACAGATATTTGTTGATAAGATTTCCTGACTGAATATATTTCTTGTTGGGTTTAAAGTGATCCTAATAAATTGCATTTAGCCTCATTATAATACACTTTTATGCGACATTCCTAACTGTATTTCCCCCTTTTCCATAAACACACTGTGTTTAATTATCTCTTAGATGATGTTTCACTGAGCCAAACCTGTTTCGGATCACCATTCCGGATGACCGTCGTTTGACATCAAGCTTTCCCACCCTTGATGTGGTTTGAAATAACTTTAATTTCCTCTGAATTGTTATTTAGCTCCACAAATGACCACAAATCTGAACTAAGAGAGCATCCGTCATGCTAAACATCATCATTCCAGCGTTTTTATGGTGGTGATGATGATGTAGATCCACTGACATTACCACAGAGCCAAAGGAAACACTGCTCCTCCCAAAACAACAGTGTCAACTGAAGGGATGTGATCACATGCTCCAGCCATGGTGGGAACTCGCTACAGATGTAACACACAAGTCTTCTGAGCCAAGACGACCATTTCAAAGGCAGTAAATTTCATGTGCTTGCTAAAAACAAGAAGAAAGCCTATCGTTCATCCTCTCCTTGTGTCTGTGTTTTAAATACTTTTCTACATTCTTTACTTTTTCCTTTTAGTTTAACTACACGCTCATGGGAATCATTTTTTTAACTGCAGCTTGAGTCCTGTACATGTTTTCTTACACATAAACATTCTGAGTGGAATCCAAACTCAGACCCAAATATGTGTTTTGATTACTTCAAAATGTGTTTTTACAAGATAGCATTAATTATCCTGAACGTCCAACTTTTCCAATTTCCACATTTTCATTAGAAGACCAAGCCCTCTAGCTACAAAGACCCACGATGCATCTGGGCCATCAGAACACGCTGTTCCCAGCAGTGGTTGTTGTTTACCTTTATATGAGGAGCAGTGGATTCTGCCCAGACCCAGCTGCTGACAGTCCAGCGCAGCAGGAAGGCTGCTGAAGAAGTGGAACGGAGCCGGCACAGGGACATTACTGGGGCTGTACACCAGCACCTGAAGACACGTCAGGTCAAGGACCAATAATTCAGATCAGGAGGATAAATCGGCTCAATCGCAGAAGAGAAGCAGCAGACCTACCGGGAGGTCTCATTAGAGATCTGCACCCTTCAGCATTAGTCTGTGTTTTTAAACTCTCATATCCTTGACTGACTAATCTGGTTGTTGGTCACTCGTGCTGAGGAAAGTAAGATGGGTGATAAATAAAGAGCTTTCCTTATATTAAAAATATTAGAGGATCAAAGAAATGGTTAAAAAAAAACCTATTTCTCCTTGAGATATTTTATTATTAATACCACAAAAAAGCCAGAATGCAACCCTGCCTCTGTGTTTAAGCCTCTATAGGTTTTTAAGTATCTCATCCATCTTATCATTTCTCTCTGGGATTATCAAAGTCATATTTTTAATCCGGTGAGCAGTTTTAACTTGCAAAAAAAGAAATTCATCAAATCTTCACCTCACAGCAAAATGATCATGCCTCCTCTGCTCTGTCCCCTCCCTGCAGCACAGTCAAGTTATGCAGATTTTACTTTACTGTCTGAAGTGTGAACCCTTTTGTTTTTAGCTTTGCTGCGACAACACCATAGACTGTACATACAACACACAAGAAAAGACAACAATCATGAGTCGTTCAATGTAGGAAGGAGTGAGCCTTCGGGTGTAATGACAATAAAGAACTATTGTATTTTAGTTTCATAATGAAAGCCTATAAAAACCTAAAGGAACAGGAGTGACTCCTCTGGTTATGGAGCCTTATGAATGATTATGATTGGCTGGAGATGCCCATAATTTTCTGTATTTTTCTAACTAAACTGATCTACTAGGTGAGTCATAACACGTTCATAAACCATTTCAAACAAAAAGTTTTTTTTAACCAGGAAGGAATTAAATTGTGTTATTTTGGAGCCGAGATGCTGTCTGGCTGTAATAATCTGGTTTTAGGGTTATGAAGTGTAACGTTTGACTAAATTTATGTTTGGCTCAAAACCGTAGGCCTTTTCTTGATTAAGGCACACCCACAAAAGAGCAGGAAGGGTGGAGCTAATCATCCACCCCTAAAACCGAGGTGCTGCATAGAACGTGTGCAGTACTCTGGCCAAAACAAGACGCAGACATATTTATCAAGACCTCACACATTGGTACAAACTAGAAAAAACAAACATCTTTATGCTTTTTTATAAGCTTGGTAATCCTATAAATGTAACAACTCCTACTTCAGTTGATCTCCGTAGATATAAATGTAAATTAGTAGCAATATAATAGAATTAAAGCAAACCCTTATTTTAATGTAAAAACAAACATTTGTCGTCTTTCTTTGAAAGTTATTTTGGTTTATGTGTGAATCAACAACCACATGACTGAATCCGAAGGGAGCTCTTCACCCTATTTCGAGCAAAGAGACACGGCCTTAGGCTGTGAGGTGTCCACTCTTGTCCCTGGTGTCCTAAGACACAGACCAGCATATGGGAAGTCCCCGCGTCATTAAAGCAGCTGAACGACAAATATAGAAAGAAAAAGAAAAGCTGAAACAGCCTCTTCTGACCTTTTCCACCACTCATTCCCACAGAGAGAGCATAACAGAGTTATGATGACATCGTGAAGAAGGATATTTGTATGTGGGTCAGCTCTGTAGGCAGGTTGGGGTACTGCAGCACGCAGGGCCTCAGGAGTGTAACAAACTGGACTCTGAGGTCCCCGAACACGCCTTGATCCATAGCTGGTGGTGGAATGCTGAGAGCCAACCTACCTCCTCTGACAGGATGTCCACCGTGACACCAGCGCTCTTTCACAGCCCATGGAGGCCTTTAAAGAAAACTACACTTAACATACTGTATGTGAAGCACGTTTCACATATTCTCAATTGAACTGATACAAAACTACAAACTACTGACTGTGCAGAACAAGTCACGTCAAAGGTCAGAGGTGGCTGGTCTCCCATGGCAACTCTACTCTTCCTCTTGACTCTGTAGGAATATGAACAGAGGAGTAACGCTACAGAAAACATAGACAAAAGTGTAAATTTTTAGTCTATGAACTAAGAAAACCATGACAACCTCCATCAGTTTTAATTTGGTCAGCTGTATGTTTCTTTAATGATAAAAAAAAAAGAAAAGAAAAGAAAGTTCTACTAGTCACTAAAAACTATGAGCTAACAGTTCAGTATGTGTTGGGTCACTTGACTAACCATGTGTAAAAGCACATTAAAGCAAAAACCAAACATTTAAGCTCTGTTAACTCCGACACAAACAGCAGCGTGTAAAACAGTTGTTATCTTGTCAGATAATCTACCAGGAAGCTCTCTGACTGCTTCCTTCATAGCCGTGGGATTACCTGAGGTCACGCTCTAAAGTCTGTTGACCCCATTTGAATTTGAGGTGTATTTTTATCTGTAAAAAGGAGAGAAAATTCAAATCAGTATATCCTTACCATCACAACACATGACTCAGTGGAAAACTTTACATACTTCTGTGTTACTCAAACCAAAGGTCTGCAGAAATTCCTCAACGTGAGCTTGCAACTTTGGTGTGCAATCTTCTGTATTTGCTACCTGCAAACAGGATACAAGTCAATCCCTGTATATGCTTATAATTAACAACCTAACAGCCAAAGTTGATATTTGAATAATTCTATACATCTACAAACCGCAATAAAGAAAATCTTTAGTTAATTTAGACTCAATCTACTTAGTTTTTTACAAAGTAGGCGCTAAAAGTAGAGCATTACCTGAAAAGTCAGCAGTAAGCCGAGTGACCCATACAGATCTGTAAAAGCGCTCAGCTCCTCAGGGTCTGGATCTGCACATGCCCGAATGCAAGTAAATAACGTTGTCCTTAAATCTGTGAAGAAAATTGCAACAAAAATGAGATTATGCAGGAAATAAAGAAGTGAATAGCCATGTTTTGGTTTGTGTTGACACACCAGCGTAGAGAGCCTGAGAGTCAGCTCCTGCGCACCAGAGACCAGCAGCTGCAACTGTACCAGAGAGACTGGTGAAACTAATGCTCAAATATAGACAACACGTGAAATAATATTGCTGATAAAAATAAAATGCACAAAACTCCGAATAAATCATCATTTGAATGATTCATACTAATGTCACACTGTAAAGTTTCAAGTGCCATTTTTGATTCATTCATTCATTTTGATGTGAAATGAGCTGTTCTCATATGGCGATACCTATTTCTAAATTTTTTTAAATTATTTAGAACTAGACAGAAAAGCAAAAATAAATAAATAAAAAAATAAAAAAAATAAATTGAGTCAGATCACATTTTAATATCGAAAAGATTTCTACTCACCTCCAGTCACTTTTATTGCACTTTTCAGCTAAAAAGAGATGGGAACGTCAGCTGAAGTGTTATTTCTTACCAGTGCAGTTTAACTTTTGAGCAGAAAACCCATTTTCAGTCCACAAAAGAACCAGAAGGCCTCCAGTCGTCTTCAAACCCTGTTGTTTTCTTTGTCTGCTCGTTTGCATCATCAGCTGAAGCGCCTGAAGACGTGAGTAATAAAAACAAACACCTAGCTTAATTTAGTTTCATTAGCACGCTAATGCTACATGTTAGCATTAGTTTAAACACCCGCTATTATTTCAAGTTTATTTTAGAACAGCGTTAAAATAGGACAACAAATAATGTTTACACGTATAAACTATACGTAATTAGTAATAATTGTGATAATTCTATTACCTGCCGTATTTCTTTAAGCAATTTCATTGTTCAGTGATAAAAATAGCCGCGCATGCCCTCTAACAGCATGAGTTAATGCTTGGTGCAAGATTAGGTTATATTATCTGATCAGTACGGATTTTTGAGGTTTTCTACAATTAACTTGTGGTAATACTAAATCACCGGGTTAAAATATCAGTAACCGGTATTTTATCATGAATTTATTTTTTTACATTTATTTCTTTGTAAAAAAAAAGACTTTTGGACACTTGACAGCATGGCTTTAACAGTAAAGTTAGGAAAATAGACCAATCTCAACGATCTTTTCATTAAAATTAGTATAGCTTTGAGTACCTGTAAACTGAACAGCTTTGGTTTATTTTATTTCACACATACTTTCAAATTTGTTGATGCACTTATTCACTCAAAATCAGCTTGATGGAGAGTGTATGTCTTTAATGTTTTATCTATGTAAATGGTATAATGCAATTATTTTGACTGTATTTGTCATGCTGCTTTTATACTGTGGGTTGATTTGCATTAATGTCACTTTTTTACACAAACGCATCTAGTCATTCATGATGATTTCTGATAAAACAAATCAAACTGATCTGCAGATTGTTTTCCCAAACATGTTATCCAACAATCAAATGAGATGATGTGTGGAAGCATAAATTAATTGGGGCCATGGCATGTGGCCTGTAAATAATTAGAAATAACAAAGCGGGTTTGTTTATGTGCTCTGGCTGAAACTAATATGACCCTCACTGTCCACCGTACATCCTGAAAATTATATTAAAACTTCTAACACTTTTTGAGTGTTCCACAATTCTCTGTGTCTTAATATTAGTCAACTAATGCCTGTTATAAATACAGACCATTCATACGGCACACTTTCAGTCCATCAGATGAATGAGAAAGCTTGTGTATGATGTGCAAAAGCTCTAGATACTCAGTTCTATAAAATAATCTCAACAAACTCAGTCTTTAACATAAATCACATAATTTATTTAAATGTTATATTATTTATTCAGACATAAAACACAATGTATGCAAACCAACCAAATGAAAATTGTTCATCACTTAAACATGAAAATTTACTCTTTAAATAAATTATAAAGCACAACATAATGATTTTCATCACATCCCGTCTTTATAAGACCACTCTCCATATCCGCCTGGATAAGTGCGTGCGCTGAAACAGAAAACCAAAACACAGAAGTTCTTATAATAACTGAAATCCTAAATGTTGTGAATTTGATTAGAAAATTTTAAAAAAGTCAACAATAACTCCTTTACTTTGTGTATCCGAGGGAACGGGCTTTGGTGGTGGCTCTTGCTGCTCTGCCTCCTGACTGGCATGTAAACACCAGCTCTGGGGCATTCAGTTCTGGTTTGTTTACGCCATAACTGGCCTTGAAATCTTGTGGCATCATTGAGAGGGCAGAATCAATCATTTCAACTGGTGGAATAAAAGGAAGAGACAAAAATTCATCACCATACGTATAATGCAAAACCTGAAAAACCAGCCTAGTAGAATGTGAAGCAGTGCACCAATGGGAGTATCTTTTTAGTTCTTCCTTCCACATGCAGCAATTTTGAATAATAATAAAAATGATCTCACTTGGAATATTAATGGACCCAGGAATACATCCTCTAGCCACCTCGCCTGTGGATCGTACATCAATCAGAACTAGATTTGGGCTCTTTCCCACAAGTTCCTTCAAGTCATTGTAGCTGACTGAGAATAAAAGAGAGAAAACATTTGAGTTTTTATTTGAAGTCAACTCCAACAAGCAGATCTGTAATCGACAGGTTTGAGCGATATATAGTACAGGCCAAAAGTTTGGACAAACCTTCTCATTCAATGTGTTGTCTCTATTTTCGTGAAGGCATCAAAACTATGAATGAACACATGTGGAGTTATGTGCTTAAACAAAAAAGGTGAGATAACTGAAAACGTGTTTTATATTCTATTTTCTTCTAAACAGCCACTCTTTGCTCAGATTACTGCTTTGCACAGTCTTGGTATTATCTTGATGAGCTTCAAGAGTCAGTTTTCAATTGTGCCTGAGATGGGTTGTGTGTAACGCAACACCAGGGTAACCTATAGAGTTCCTGCCTGCAGCTGCACATACAGACATGTTTCTTCCAAGGCAAACTAAAAAATCTGAGTTCATGTGCACTTGTAAAATGGAATACAGTCATAAATTATGGTGAGAATGAGAAATGCGTGAGAAAAAAAAACAGAAAAACAAAATACTAGTGAGAAAATAGTTCCTGCAAAGGTAGACTTCAACACGTGTAACTGTGGTGTTACAACACCATCATGGGCCGCAACACCGTGTTACAAACGTCACACACATTTGAAGATGTTTCCCCCAGGTAACCAGGTGCATTCATTTACAGGTGCTGGCCAGTAAATTAGAATATCATCAAAAGGTTGAAAATATTTCAGTAATTCCATTCAAAACGTGAAACTTGTACATTATATTCATGCAATGCACACAGACCAATGTATTTCCGATGTTTATTACGTTTAATTTTGATATTTATAGGTGACAACCAATGAAAACATCAAATCTGGTATCTCAGAAAATTAGAATATTCTAAAGGCCAATGAAAAAATGTTTGTTTCTCTAATGTTGGCCAACTGAAAAGAATGAACATGAAAAGAATGTGCATGTATAGCACTCAATACTTAGTCGGGGCTCCTTTTGCCTCAATAACTGCAGTAATGCGGCGTGGCATGGACTCGATCAGTCTGTGGCACTGCTCAGGTGTTATGAGAGCCCAGGTTGCTCTGATAGTCGTCTTCAGCTCCTCTGCATTGTTGGGTCTAGCGTATTGCATCCTCCGCTTCACAATACCCCATAGATTTTCTATGGGGTTAAGGTCAGGCGAGTTTGCTGGCCAATCAAGGACAGGGATACCATGGTCCTTGAACCAGGTGCTGGTGGTTTTGGCACTGTGTGCAGGTGCCAAGTCCTGTTGAAAGGTGAAGTCTGCATCCCCATAAAGTTGGTCAGCAGCAGGAAGCATGAAGTGCTCTAAAACTTCCTGGTAGACGGCTGCATTGACCCTGGACCTCAGGAAACAGAGTGGGCCAACACCGGCAGATGACATGGCACCCCACACCATCACTGACGGTGGAAACTTTACACTGGACCTCATGCAACGTGGATTCTGTGCTTCTCCGCTCTTCCTCCAGACTCTGGGTCCTTGATTTCCAAAGGAAATGCAGAACTTGCTTTCATCAGAAAACATAACTTTGGACCACTCAGCATCAGTCCAGTCCTTTTTGTCCTTGGCCCAGGCGCTTCTTGCGCTGTTTCATGTTCAAGAGTGGCTTGACACACGGAATGCGACACCTGAATCCCATGTCTTTCATGAGTCTCCTCGTGGTGGTTCTTGAAGCGCTGACTCCAGCTGCAGTCCACTCTTTGTGGATCTCCCCCACATTTTTGAATGGGTTTGTCGTCACAATTCTCTGCAGGGTGCGGTTATCCCTAGAGCTTGTACACTTTTTTCTACCACATTTTTTCCGTCCCTTCGCCTGTCTGTTAATGTGCTTGGACACAGAGCTCTGCGAACAGCCAGCTTCTTTAGCAATCACCTTTTGTGTCTTGCCCTCCTTGTGCAAGGTGTCAATGATTGTCTTTTGGACAGCTGTTAAGTCAGAAGTCTTCCCCATGATTGTGGTGCCTTCAAAACAAGACTGAGGGACCTTTTAAAGGCCTTTGCAGGTGTTTTGAGTAAATCAGCTGATTAGAGTGGCAGCAGGTGTCTTCTATATTCAGCCTTTTCAGAATATTCTAATTTTTTGAGATACCAAATTTGGAGTTTTCATTAGTTGTCACTTATGAATATCAAATTTAAATGTAATGAACATTGGAAATACATTGGTCTGTGTGCATTGCATGAATATAATGTACAAGTTTCACGTTTTGAATGGAATTACTGAAATATTTTCAACCTTTTGATGATATTCTAATTTACTGGCCAGCACCTGTACATGGCAGGTAGCTTCGTATTGACCTTATGTTGAGTCAGTCAGAAATGCTATTTCATTATATCTATATATACTCATGTCATTGACGTAACTTTGATTGAAAAAGTTGTAAAAATGTAACTTCTGGGCCCTACAGCTGTAAAAGGTTATCTTTAAAACAGAATAAAGTTACAATTAAATATTTTTACATGATACATTTTGTGTTATTGCAAAAATTGAGATTTTAGTAAAATAAATAAAATTCTACCAGATATTTTAATGATCGACAGGTAAATTGTATCGTTATAATAAGTAAATCAGGCTCACTTGTGCTCGTCATCGTGGTTCCTGAGCCTCAAGAGTGCACCTTCTTCCTGCTCAGTGATGACACGTGATCGGCTCCTGTACAGGGAGTGGGCGGGACATAGGGTGAGATGCTCGGGCAACTTCACAAGAGCTGCATTGTTTAAGACTTCCAAAATAAAACTCAAAATATGACTGACAAGGTTAAAAACGAAGGTTAGAATATCACAATAATCCAAAATAAAAATTTATTTATAAATTAAATGACTTAATTTACCGACTTAGAATAAGTAAATAAATAAAAAACAAATATGATTTAAAAAAAATTTCCTTGTGTGGAAGTTCAAAGTATAATAAAAGCATTAAAAAAGTTTGTTTTGTCTTTGTGGACTTCATGGATGAGGGAGTCCATGAAGATCCGGGGGCAGGGTATTGACACCATTAACCGGGATGAGGGGGCGTACACCCTTTCACACACCTGGGACTCCATCCTCCAGAACCGGCGAGAGGGGGTTCAGCTCATAGACATAGACATCAGTAAATATGTCTGTGGTTCAGCTGGCCTGGAGGTGTGGTTCAACAGCGCTTCCAGACCAGATAAATGACTCAATGGCGGAAGTCAGATGATGCTCTCAGGAAGACTGAAGGCTTCAGTCAAAACTGTCAGCAGGTATGAGACAGACGTCTTTAAACCCGCAAACGTTTGCCCCACAAAAAAAGAAAATTAAGTAATTGTTATAAAAGCAAACCACCACTGACATTTTTAATCAAAATAATTTTATTAAAACATTTTCATCCAGTGGCTTGTACGCCAAAACCTAATATGTACAATTAAATTTAAATGCAACAGAGAATAGTCAATATTAAGTCTACAGACGTTAATTTGCCAGCAAATGAACCTGTAATGACACCCCATTGTTAAAACACTTGTTAGTTCATTTTGTTAGTCGTGTCCGGATCATGAGTGCCTGCTCCTTTAAACAGGAGTTTAAACAACTTGCCCACAATAAGAATGGTGCTCTGTCCCACAGATCCACTATCTCGTTCTGATTCGTTCATGCATCACTGCTTTTTCATCACCCTCCTCCCTATTTGCTGTAAGAGAGGTTTCCCAGTTCCTCATGACTGTGCCACATTGTCTTTTGACACTTGCAGATGGTCACCACGGCTGCAACGAGAAGCAGAACTAAGGCAACTCCACCAACTATGATCCAGGTCAACAATTTATGGTCAGAAGATTCAGAGTGTGTGTAGCGCATACAGGAGAACTCTGACGGACTACTTTGTCCTGCACTGTTCACCGCCTGCACACACACTTTTGTCCCAACTTCCAAAGGTCCCACCAAGCCCAGACGCGAAGAATCTCCAAACTCCAGGAGATCACCCTCTCTTCCTTCCACAGACACCCTGTAGGCAGACACTACAGAGGACGGAGCGCACCACCGCACCTCTATATCCCCCGTGTTGTCCCCTTCAGTGACTGGCATCAATGCTTGGATGCGTGGAGCGTGAGGAGGCTGGTCAACTCCACTCCTCCCAGGACAGAGGCACCCAGTTTGAGCTTTCAGGACGTTGCAGGGCTCCTGGTTCTCCTTGCAGGGGTCATGGTTACACAGCTCAGAGCGCAGAAGGGGAGTCTTCATGGAAGAAGACAAGACTCTAGAGAAGATCTCCCCCTCATAATCTTCATAGTCATCATCTGAGCCCATGGGGGCTAGGTGTATGATCCGTCTGCGAGTGGGCGGCGGGGAGATAGTGGCAGCATGGGTGGAGAGGTGGGTGTTAAGGAGAGGCAAGACGAAAAGAAGAAGTGCAGTCAAGTTCCTGAGGAGGGGGTCCATTTCTGTGGAAGAATCAGAACATCATCACTTACACGGCCACAAAGAAAAGTAAAAGCAATCATATTATAGGTGGAAGATATCTGTAAAAACGCAAAACTTTACATTTCTTGTTCTTTTTTTTTTACAGTAAAAACAAGACAGCTGTCCATTTCTTCTTCCTTTTTCTTCTTACTCTGTTTTCAACACCGGATGTTCAATTTTATGTAGTTTTTTTTTTTTACTTTCAAGCCACGTTTTCCAGCTGAAAAAAATCCTTCAAATACTCTTAAATCTTTGCAATAGTCGAGTTTCCATCTTGTAAACAGCCTAAGATAAATAAATCTGAGTGCTGAGAGCTTTTTGGAGGTGACCTCGATCAGCACTTCCATTTTCTCCTGGCAGCCAATCAAAACAAGTTCTGCTGAAAACAAGAACCAAACTGAAATTAAGGTTTGGTTTTGAAACTCAGTCTCTTAGGACAAAACAGTTTCTTAAGTTGTTTACAGCATGCGGATAGAGTTTTAAGAAGACAGCCTTTAGCAGAAGTTTATTACTCATTATGTTGTAGCGTAATGGTTGTTAGCTCTTTTATGAAAGAGGAACCATTCTACATAATAATCTGGACGCTACAATGTTGATGACAACGAATGAAAAGTTGTGAAAACATGAATCCGTACCTGTTTGTCGCTGATGGATGAGTCTGTTTTCTCTCTGGTGATCGTTCCAGCTCCAGCAGCTCTTTCCATGTGCTCACAAACATCTCCAGTTCTCACTGTTATAGTAGCTGCCTCTCTCTCACTCCTCCCCCTCTTTTCTCCCCTTTGTGCTTCCCCCTCCTCTCTGCGGTCTCTTTCCCACTCAGACTCCGAAAGCATTTTTTGGGTCTGGAACTTGTGAGTAGATGTGTGTTTTAATTACAGCAGTGGTGGGGGGAGAGTTACCACGAGGGTGCGTGTTGTTCAGAATTTGAATTAGCTGAGCTGCAGAGGGAGGCATGCTTGTGCTTGTTGCAGAATGAGTCTGTGTTTGATTATTTGTGTAGAAAGCTAAAGCGCCTGGCTTCACCGCAGGTGTTTCTGTGGAAGAAAAGCTGGACTTGGGGGTCACTTGGGTGTGTTTATGAGAGCCCCAGAGGACGGGGGGTGAGGAATGCACACACGTGTTTGTTACAGACTCCCTCCACCTCCGCTTGGACCCCATTGTGGCAGAGGCATGAAACGGGGAGAGCTTTCTCTCCTCTATTCCTTTTATGGGTAAAGCTGGATAAGTAGGCATGTTGTTTTAATCTTTTCAAATGTGGCATCAACACCAGGGGAAGTACCAGGGAAGGGGCATCTTTACAGATCTACTCACTCAGTCAGCACCACAAAAAGTTGGGGATTTCTTTTTCTTCTGCAGGTTTTATACAGTATTTTAATATTTTTAAATGTGGTAAATCCAATTTAATCCATAAGTTTTTCCTGCACATTTGTATTTTTCACTGTACAGCCTTTTAATATTTATACTTGTATTTTAGTTCTTATTTTTTTGCTCCTGGTATGAATCTGATTTGCTGCTATGACACCAAAACAAAGGGATGTTCTATTCTATTCTATTCTATTCTATTTAAAAGACAAAGGCTTTATAGATTTTTCATTTCTGAGAAAACAGCAGCAATAATGATAAAAATAGAAATAATAATAATATAGAGAGCCTTAGAGAATGGCTTCTATAAATCAATTATTTATAATCAAACCTTTTTATTTCAGAACAGATTATCTTATTAGACGAGGTTCTGCATGTTTCCACAGCAACTTATGACAAAGTAGACCTGAAAGGAAGTAAAACATGCTGCTCTCAAGTGAAGCTACATATAGACTTTATCACAGGCTGTAAGGTTTACTAATCTTAAGGTAGAAATAAAACATTGCAACCATCGCTCTAGTGTAAACTGGGTAGTTTCATTAGCATTTTTGATCTTTGCTAATGAAAAAAGTTCCACCTGTTCACTGAAGTCACGGGTGGCTGCAGCTCCTTTGAACGTGTTTCATTGTAAGACTGGATTCTGGTAAAGGAGTGATCTCATTGGCATCCAGCTTGGATTAGTGCACTGAGAAAGTGGCGCCCAGGCTGCTACGGTTCCGGTTGTTGTGCAACGCATCATAATGATCTTTTCTTTAGGCTAGATTTTACATGCCTTCTTCTCCGTGGGAGGATGTTTTAAAGCCTGGCTGACACACACACACACACACACATCTGTATGAAGCACAGGCGTGCACACACACACACACACACACACACACACACACACACACACACACACACACACACACACACACACACACACACACACACACACACACACACACACACACACACCGTATCTAGGAAATGTAAAACAAAGCAATGTTTGTGATTCACAGATTACCACATATTGTCTTGCTGTTTAATTTCAAAGTGGGATTTAATTTATTTTGTTTATAATCTAGTAACGGCATATTTCAATTTGAACACGTCAGCATAATCAGTCTAAGGAAGCTTAGATTGGGCGAGGAGCTCAAACATCCGAGGGGGGACTCAGAAAAGCTGAGGTGGTTCGGGTGTCATGGACATGTTCTGGTGGTACACGGGTCAACCCAGGACACACTGGGCTTGAAACGGGAACACATGGTAGCCTGGCCTACCAGACCCGCTCTCTGTCTATTCCACACAGAGGACTTTGCTTCCCATAAGGAAGCATTGGCATGGCTGGCGGACTAAACACATGGGGTCTCACTGGAGGGGCCTGGAGAGAGTGTGTGATGACCGTTGTATGACAGTCCAATCAAGTCTGATGTTTTTATCATTTAATGAAATAAAACCAGTGGAAGCAGCTTATATCCCTCCCGTGTTGTCATATGTGCAGCTTAAAAAAAAATTTATATTTGACATATAAATTAGTTTTTGTGAACATTTATGAAGCAATCACATGAATGATAAACAAACAAATAAATGAATAATAACAAAGTGCTAGTTCAGCATCTCCATCATTTATTTGTTCAGGTTTTCTCAATGGGCAAGAAATAATATTTAATAATAAAAAATAATCACATCAATGAAAGACTTATAGAGTTGATTTCTTAAACCAAACAATTTGTTTTCCTTTGAAAAAATGTTCATACATGCTTTAAAATTTCTGCTTTTCCCTTGTGGATCAAGTCAAACATCACAGCTTTAGAGGCACAGATGCATGGATGTTCTCACGTTTGACCTGTGAGAAAAGCCTCCAACATCACTCAGAGTTTATATTTTAAATGTGTTTTACTCTTTCCTTTTTATAGCCGATGATGTCGTTGTTGTTTTATTATGCAGATGAAACTACTGTGGCTATGCTGTTTTTCCTCATCTTTTAGGTAGGAACCACCCATCCCAGATGCTTTAGACTACACATATTTCATTCCCAAAACCCTAAAGATGACTTGTAACTTAGCTCAAGCCTGTAATTCCTTTTTCATCAGTTAGAAAAAAGATGTTAATGTCTAAACACATTATCAGTTTATCACCAAACACCTGGTGGTAGAAACAATTTTTTCTCTGTGTCAGCAGCTTGTTTAGTCCTGATTGGCTAAGATAAGCCTGTTTACGTGTTGAAACACAACTTTGTTGATTTCAGCATTAAATTCAAACCATCACTCAGGTCAGATGCAACAAGCCTCAATAGAAAAGTTATGAATCACCATACAGACTCTTGCTTTGGCTACAGGAGACAACATCTGCTCTACATCGTCTCCCACTTTCAGAAAATTCAATGAGCTTTTGTGTGAATTGCTCCCATTATCAGTTAATTCCCAGAGATACTGTTCCTTAATCCTTTGTTCACGATCATGTAACCATTGTTATTAAATAAAAACCCCAAAACATTTTTAGAATAAAGAGGGGTCTGGTTCTATGTTACAAATTATGTCTGAATGGTTAAAATTCACCCTCTGATTTCAGTCTTTAATTTAAACACTGAGTTTAATTATAATGCACCAGGGCACATAAAGAGATTAATACAGACAAATATGTATTTTTCTAGGAGGTAACAAACTTAGTCTTGTACAATCAGGGGCGGTCCCAGACCGTTTAGTGCCATAGGCAAACTCAGTCGGGGGGGCCCCAAATTTTGGGTTTGGAAATATGGGACAGAGGGTGGAGTGTGTCGCTCCCCTCTCTCGGGTTTCCGTGAGAGTGGGGGAGGTGGGATTTTCCAGATAATTTCTGGGGTAAATTCTGCTGCGTGAAGGGGGTGGGAAAGGGGTGAAATAATGAAGTTTCTTAGCGAAAACGTGAGCCTAATAGTTATGCAGGTAGCGGAGGAGCTTGTGACAGAGAAAACACAACGGAACGTGACTTCACACCATGCCATGTGTAGTCTCCGGAAATGGTCTGTTTTTCAATCTACAGGTCACCTCTTCAGTATCGGGTCATTTGGAGACATAAGTCTTAACTGGTGCTTTAATCTGCCAGAAGATACTGTTGCCTCGGCAAGGTCTTTCCAAGCTCACTCTTATCTAAGACTGGTTTTTATTCACAGATCAAAACGGATGCACTTTCAAAATTAAATCATGTAATGAACAGGACGAGTAAATAATCATATGGTTGAATGAACAATAATGATTGAAGGATAATAACAATGTTTTGATTGATCTGTGTTAAATTACTGTGGATGAATATTATGATGTTATGATCAGTACTATCTCTGACAGCTCACACACTCAGACACGTAACAATGACAAGGTTAAGCTAATATCCTGACACATTGCTTTCTGTTCCACCAATCAGAACTCCTGTATCTGACGCGAGGTGTGTTTTCTGAGGTTTGTTGGTAACAACCCTTCTAATGTCAAATTCCGATTTGTTAGAAAATCAAAATATGATGATTACTAAAACAGGACTCACTTCACCATGATTCAGTTCTAATTCTAGTTCTTGTGAGTTCTTGAGAAAGTTCCGGACCGGCCATCCGGGGCAAACCTCTTTAACCCCGAGCATCTTTTGACAAGCTGTCAAAAACCTGTTGCAAGCTACAGCTGACCGCAAATGGTTCCTTCAGAACAAAGCTGAACCAACTTCAACTCCTTAAGAGTTATTCCTAAGACGCAAATAACAACTGTCGTGACCTGAAGACAACTCGAGACCGGGAAAGTCGGCACTGGTTTCTTCTCCAGACTTCGGTACCTTTGGGGTCTCCGGACCTCAACATTCCGCACTCAAAAAAGGCAACATAGGCATCTGCTAAATTGTCATGAGTAAAAAATGTTGCTACTATAAGATAAAATCATGTTTTGTAGTTGTACATTTTTTAATCATGATGACACCCCGGTGCAAAAAGCCTACTCCTCTGTCCCAAAGCCTTTGTTTTCTGAAGTAAAGGAGTACATTCAGGACCTCCTGGCAAAAGGGTGGACTGTTAAATCCAGGTCACCGTATGCAGCTCCCGCTGTCTGTGTCCGAAAAAAAGATGGTTCATTACGCCTTTGTATAGACTACCGCCTACGGAACCAGAAGACCATCCCTGATAAACACCCCCTCCCTAGGATCCAAGACCTAACCGACACCCTTGGGGGGCATTCGTGGTTCACTATTCTTGATCAGGGAAAGGCGTACCACCAGGGCTTCATGGCAGAAGGGTCACGTCACCTTACAGCCTTCGTCACTCCCTGGGGGCTTTATGAATGGGTGCGGATACCTTTTGGCCTCTCCAACGCACCGGCGGCTTTTCAAAGGAGCATGGAGGAGATGTTGGGGTCACTCAGAGACAACTGCTGCTTGTTACAATTAGAACAAGGCAGTCGAGCTCAGAGTGGGATTAAAGAGAGCTGGATGGGAATATCAGGCTTGGTTTGGTAAATTAGCGTAATGTTTTTTCAAGTATTATTACAGAATACAGATTATGGACAGCAGAAGTGATGCTTCTTTGGGTGAAAGGGTGGTGGAGTGGGTGATGTTTGGCACCCTCGGCAGCTGCCTAGGTTACCTGTAGGGCGGGAACACCGCTGTATAATCATTAAAAGTTTAATAGAAAGAGAGAAACTTTGAAACAGACAATTTGTTTAGTTTTTGACTTTCATAAAAAGGAAAACCAAAAAAAAAAAAAAAGATTTGAGGTTGTTTTGTTTGTGAACACATTACAGTCCCCTACTCTTAACTTTGTCTGGTATCATGATGAATTTTCCTTGTTACACCCATGACCCCAGGATGAACGACAGCTCACCTCCCAGGTGAAACCTGGCACCACAGGATGTAGACACAGGGCTGTCTGCAGATGCCACCGCCGATAAACACAGTTGTTTTGTCTTCCTTGGTTACTGATAGGATCTTCATGTAAAGCTGATTCATCTGCTGTATAATTAGCCATCTACCCGCAAACACATGTAGTTTGTTATTTATAATATTCTGACATGGCAAGGTGTTGGGGTTTTTAACAACATGTGGTTCTGGTGTCCCGGAGGAATTAAGGAACCTGTGAATGGTGAGTCATACTGGAGATAACGCTTCTGCCGGTGCCGATTCCTCCCTCCATTCTACAAGTCTGAGCACGAAGGCGGACATGTGTCAGACATCCTGCATGTTTTGGCATCACAAGTATTCTTTCAGGCTTTACTAAAAAAATAAGACCCATTTAAGGCGATGATTCACCTTAAATGCTTCAATAGATTCACTCAAGCTCCAGCTGAAATAATCAAACAGAAAAATGAGCAGGCCTCATTCCTCTTCTGCCCACACCTCTCTGAGGATTTCAACTATTTCTCCTTAAACTGGAAGCACTGCAACTGGCTGGATGTCTGTCACATTTGACCCCCACTTCATTCAAAAGGAATCCTGGGGTAGACTTGGACTCTGTGAGGTTTCATGAGCTGCTAATTTTAGCCCAAAGACACCGTGGAGCCAGAGTGCACTGTAAAGTGGAACTAAACCTCCAGAGGCTAATTAGAAACAGGCGTGTTGACGACGCAGCAGCTGTACATCATTACAACCCACATTCTTTCATAAACATCCAGCACTTGGATTTTTGGACATTTTTTACTGTTTTTATAGTGAATGAAGGTTTTGTCTTGGTTTTTGTTTCTGTCAGGTTTTCTGTTTCTATCAGAGACAACACTCAGAAACATGGAGGAGTGTCTGTCTCACAATAACTACACGATAACAGCCCCAAATAACTCCCAGCTAATAACATTTCATAACTTTTAATGTTTCAGTCAAGCACTGTAACATGTTACCAATGCAAAATTTTAAGTGGATGTCTTGATTTTCCACTGGACTGCAATTAACATTTACAATAAATACTCAACGCTTCTGAAAACTGTCATCATTCTTCAGGAGGTCTTTTTTTTTAGTTCATATAGAAATAATATTTTTGACTGTAAGCTGTATTTACCGTATTAACATTTAAAAAAGAACAAAATTTTTTGAAGAGAATATTTAGATATTAAAACGATGAAGGTGAAAGCAAAAATATATTTCGGCCCTTTTTTAATTGTTATTTAGATTCCTTGTGTTCATTTTGTATCATCTCTAAAATCTCTTTCAAAAACAAGATTTAAAGTGTGGGACAAAAATAGATGATCCTGTAAAACTGAGTAAATGACAAATTAGGATGATCAGACTTGACTTTTAACCTTTTTGTCCTTTCTTTTGGCTTTAGCTTCCCCTAGTGGTTAATAAACACATTGTTGTTTTGACAACGTGAATTTGGATGTCCTGCACTGCAGTTTGGGGTAACAACCAGTCTACTGTTATTTACAGGTTATCTAAATAAAATCTAATGGGCTTTATAAACCCACAGATTAATGTTAGCTATTACATATCTCGTGCAAAGCATTTTTTAAATATACAAGGAAGTGAATAGGCACATCAAATCTAAATGTTTTCACACAAATTAAATGTTTAAGCATGGGCGGCTCCAGGAAATTTTACCAGCAGTTGCTGTACAGTTGCTCGGTCAGTGTTTGGTGGTGGTGGGGGGTGGGGGGGGGTGGTGGGGGGGGGGGGGGGGGGGCAACTTCCTATATATGGCCCAACATGAAATTCCAGTGCAACAAAATGAAGTGATGAAAACGGTGAACATTTTTGTCCTGCCTGTCAATATCACTGTTACATATGTATGACAACGCCACACAAACCACGTTGGGACCCATTTTTCCCGGTATTCTATCAAAACACCTAGCTTATAGCTAAAATTAATATCAGATTCTGCCAACAAAACGTCTCTAAAACTGCCCTGGGTGTGTGACTTGAGTTTTGAATGTGATCTGAATCGTATCAAATGTATAAATGTGACATGTGTATAACGTGTTGCTTTATACAGGTAAAAACGTGTAGTGGAGATAAATCTACCTACATTTTGTTTTCTTGTTTTTATTTAACTATTTTCCTGTTCTGTCTGTCTCTCCTCTTCCATCTCCTCTAAATTCTCCAGAAAAACTGTTGCCTGGATTCTTACTTTTTCACCTAATCAGTTACTTTTGAGCAGATCAACGGGATCTCCTGACCGCAAAGCGGAGTGCGCGTTTCGATGCTGCGTCAGTGAGGTGAAATCACCGCAGCACAGGTGATGAGCTCCGCAGTAGCAGAGCGCTTCAGGCACAAATAAGACAGAAAATAGAGAACATGTGCAGACATGAACGATCGTGTGTTAATTATAGTTTTTTGGTTGCGCCACTTTGAGAATGGACCGTGCGCTGGACGCAGCTGCCTGGAGCACACCAACGATCATCGCTCTGCTGCTCTCTGTGCTGTCCGCTCAAAGAATTCCTGGTACGCTGAGAGTCCATAAATGATGTAATATAGGTAGAAACGTTTTTTCCGGCTCCCCTGGATGTGTAGGATATCCAGCTCCCCCATAATTCGATCCCTGCTCCTGGATGAAACACCGGACATTTTCATCAATACAAGAACCCCCCTGGACGACCCGCACGGAGAGTGAAAAGTGGACATGTCCGGGGAAAAGAAGACGTACGGTCACCCTAGATATAAAGCCGGAGATTACAGATACAGTATTTTGCTTGTGCCCTTGCTGCCCTGGGCCCTTTAGAGTTCGTGGGCCCTGGGCAATTGCTCAGTTGCCCATATGGTTAATCCGGCCTTGTCTGCAGTCCCAGGCATATTGTGAGTACATGGTAAAATTAAACAGTTACAACAGCAAAACAACTCAGATGCTACATAGTCTGAGGCAGCTAAATAAACTGTTTCTTTGCAAATGGCTAATGTAATCTCAGGGTGATGATTGAAAAAAAAAACAGAAGACCTGTGATTTTTTAGGTTCTTATTGATTTATCACACATCATAATGCGTGCATCTATTAAGCACATAACCTGATAAAAATAACTCAACAGCTCCAAAAACATCCTTATTCTGAGCAGCTCTCTTTTCAGACTTAAGCAGAGATGTGCAAGAGTGAAAAGACGAAGTTTCAGAAAGAATTAACTGTAAGCATCAAAAACTGACACATGCAAAAAGTAACAAAATTCCACCTGATTCTAATATGGCTGCTGAAAAGATCTGAGTGACTTTGAAGGAAGGATCATTGCAGGGGGCAAATTGAGCAAAAGCTTTGTTGGTGTTAAAACAGGAAAAGGGATGTTTATAATGTGGTTGACTTTGTGCGCTTTATGACTGTTTGTGCAAAACATGAGAAGGAGAAGAAGAAGAAGAAGAAGAAGAAGAAGGCTTTTTATACAGCACTTGTCCTGATAGAACTCACAAGGTGCTCCACAAGAACAATACAAAATCTAGTTTAAAAGGTAATAATAAAAAGTGGGAGGAAAACATAATTAAGATTAAAAAGTCAGAATAAAAATGACAAAGATACTCATAGGATCCTAAAAAACACAGAATTGACAGAAACTGCATGAAAAGAAGTGAGGAGTAGACGATGAACAGAAGGTCACACCAAAGCCAGCCTTAACAGGTGAGTTTTCAGCTGCTTTTTGAAGGAGACCACTGAGTTCACTGATCTCAGGCTCAGGGGAGAGAGTTCCAGAGTCTGGGGGCCACAGCAGCAGATGATATGTTACCTTTGGTCTTTAGCCTGGTGCGTTGCACAACTAGTTAGATCACTGGACCTCAGTGACGTGAGAATCCAGGGTGAGAGCTGGGTCAAATAAAAAATTCATATAAATTATAAACCAAACATGAAGGTAGAGGATGCGCTCATTTACCTGCAGCACCGGGCTTTGACTCACCTCGAGATGCAAAAGAGCACTGTGAGAATCAATTTCTTCAACTTCTCAAGTTCCTAATAACACCATCCAACTGCCCCTACTGCAGCAGAAGATGAGGGTGCAGGAGTGGACAAACATCTGATGGCATGGACCCTCAACTACCTCACCAACAGACCACACACAGTACATGAGGTTGAAAAACTGTACGTGTGAGGTGATTGTGTGCAGTACTGGAACTCTACAGGATATGGCGCTCTCTCTCTCTTTCTCTTCACCTTCTACACCTAAGACTTCACCTACAACACCAACAGCTGTCACCTTCAGAAGTTCTCTGATGTCTCGGCCATTGTCGGCTGTGTGTCTGAGGGGAATGACCCGGAGTACAGGTCAGTCATCAGGGGCTTAGTGGACTGGTGTGAGCGGAACCACATTCGCTTGAACACCAGTAAGACAAAGGAAAGGATGATTGACTTCCAGAGAAACACTCCTCCTCACTCACCAGTAAACATCCACAGAGCAGACATTGAGGTGGTGGAAACCTACCTGGGTGTTCACCTCAACAGCAAACTGAACTGGTCCAACAACACAGATGCTCTGTATAAGAAGGGTCAAAGCCTCCTCCACCTCCTAAGGAGGCTGAAGTCCTTTGGAGTTAATTCCCAGCAGCTAAAATCTTTTATCTCTCTGTTATTGGCTCTGTTATCCACTCTGCTGTGGTCTGTTGAGGTGCAGGTAGCTCTGACCGAGACAGGAAGAGACTGAACAAGCTAGTTCACAAAGCTAGCTCGGTTCTGAGCTGCCCACTGGATTCATTTGAGGAGATGTGTGAAAGGAGGATGATGGTGAAGATGATCTCTAAACCCCCCCACCCACTGCATTCCACTGTGGAGACCATGGACAGCTCCTTCAAAGGCAGACTGAGACATCCAGATGTAAAACAGAACGCTACCGTAGATCTTTCATTCCCTCTGCAGTAAGAGTGTATAACTTCTCAGTTTAACTGGTACTGGCATTATCCTGTTACACAGTAACATCAATTCAATACACAGTATGTGTTCAATACTTGTGCAGTATCTGATTTACATAGTATGTCTATGTCCCTTACAGTATGCTGCATTGTTCTGGAACTCAAGTTTTTCATTTATATTTGTGGTTTTTAGCGGTCGACGGTTACAATACTGGCTTATCGTCTATGTGTATATACATGTACCTTTGTTATAATTTTTCTTCAAACGATTCTCTAAAATGTTGTGTGTGCTGTAACAAGTGCATTTCCCTACTGTGTGGTCAATAAAGTCTATTCCAGCTTGTTTTCAGCATGTGCTGTTCATCTGACTGCTGTTCAAAAGGATTTCAGATTTAGCTTCCAAAATGGAAGATGACAAAACAGAAAACTCCCATCAAATATTTACAGCAGCGCGTACTGGCTACACACTCACAGTGCTGTTTAACGTTTGAAAACACAGCATAATATTCTGGTATTATTAAAAAGCATAATAATACATACTAATATATACTGATATATTATTTTATTATAAATAATAATATTAACAACAATATAATGAAAATAAAGTTAATTTTACTTGTAACTATTGATAAAATAGAAAAAATAAAATATTGAAATCAATTCACGAAATTAATTATTAATATAAAAATATTTATGAACACAAACAAAAAAGATACAGATAAAGAAAATAATAAATAAATGCATTTACTTTTTATGTATTTATTTATTCTTTATTTAAACTGTAAGGTCCCATTGAGATTAAAAACCTAATTTTCTAGGGAGTCTAGACCAAGAGGCTGCCAAAGTTACAGTTACAAATTTTCCAGCTTTAAAAATAATAAATAATTGAAGAAGTGGATACAAATAAATAATTTGAAAGCGTTTGATGTCATCGTAATTGTAATACTGTTTGCTTTCTAAACACAAGGAAATGAGAGTTACAGACACATTCATTACACACTTTGACAAATCACAGGCATAACATTATTTTCTGAATATAAAATTCTCTCCTACACACTTTTGGCCTTGAAAAGGGCTAAAACCTACCAACAAAGCTAAAAACAAAACATGGTATGCTGTTTCATGCTAATATTAGCTACAGGATGTTCTTCCTCCTTGTTAGCTAGGTCGGTGTTGTGCCGAAAAAAGCTTCCCAGCCGTGATAGGTCTCTAGCGCAGTCGGGCCTTTCCGGAAAAAAGACGCGAGGGACGAACTCGTGTCACGGTTGGATCAAAATGAAGTCACGCCATTGGTCACAACCGTTTGTCTGCCGGGAAGAGGAGGTGGTGGAAGAGCAGCTTAATGCCTGCCGAGGCGGTGTTGACAGCTGAAAGCCGACACAGCCCACGACTGGACTCGCACAGGCTCACTTATTTTGTTCTGGCAGCGCGTGAACGTGAAAACGTCAGTAGAAAGAGGAGGAGGAGCCCCAAATCGTTTCTTAACACCGCCCGCGAGATGTCACGGACCGGGTGCGGACCGCACATCGACTGCATGACAGCACGTCGGGGTGTCGAGGCGGAGCGGACCCACCGAGCGGGGGAGGCAATTCCAGAAAATAAGCGGGTTAAGCCTCAGTTAAGGTAGTTTCTGAGAACCTCTAATAAAAAAAGGAAGATTTGGCTGGTGAATTCCTGGAAATATAGACCCGGACCACAATGACAAATGCAACATTTGCATGTTGGGGTTTATTATTCGAAGTTGACGCTCAGACTTTGGCTTCCACCAGCGTGTAGGAGGCTCGTGTGCCATTAGGAGACCGCACACATCTGACAGATAACCAATCAAATCTGTTATTCAAATCGCTGCTCTGCTCTCAGTGACCTATATCACATGCATGCGCGTCAAAACCAAAACCCAGCAGCAACCGCTCCTCCAGACCAGACAGCATGGGGACCAACGGGTTAGACAGTAAGGCGCAGCCGTCCAGCGAAGTGTCCCGGACGGAGCAGCCGGCTGCAAACCCCCAGATGGAGCCCAGAGATGCCTCCATCGAATTGGAGAGCAGCAAGGATGGTCTGCCTGCGGGAGGCAAGGGTGAGCACAGCGCTCTGCGGCTCTCCCCGGCTCCGGATGCAGAAGCTGGGATGCATGGCCACGGACCTGGCTTCGTCCCACCCGAAGGAGGCTGGGGCTGGCTTGTGGTTTTTGCTGCAACCTGGTGCAATGGGTCCATCTTCGGCATCCAGAACTCTTTTGGTATTTTGCACGTGATGCTGGAGAAGGAGCATGCAGACCAAGGCCAGTTTAAAGTTGGTGAGTATCAACAGGTGGACTTGGGTAACAAACTAAAGTCCGGAAGTGGAAGATTGTATTTTCAGGTAAAAGAAAGAATGTGTTACAGGCTGATGTCACATGCATCAGTCTAAAAGAATAGAATGTGTGTCACCTCAGAGTTCAGCTGGGACATCAAAAACGGAACGTGATGTTTGGCTTTGGTGCTTCATGAAGATGTTAATGAGATTTCAAATCTATAGTTTTGCTTTTCATTTCATGTTTAAATGAAGAGCAAGGTGTAACAGGTAAATAACATGTCTGCTTTTGTGACAATAACTATTAATATTTTATTTCTGGTAAGAAAGGACAAAACACAATAAACTAACAAAATAGAGACTTTATTCACACTAATAAGCAAGAAAAAGTAAATATCAGACATTATAAGGGACAATTTTGGCCTTTTTACTACCAATGAAAGTAAAGGTAAGACTAAAACATTTGATTCTATGAATTTATGGGATGATCTGATGCTTTTATTGGAGGAAGTCTTATCAAAATTGAATCAAGCTTTTAAAAATGATCACTTCTCCTAAATTATTTACTCACTATTTGTAAGTGAACTACTACCGAGTGAATTGGTAACTATAGGAACTTCATTTTGGGATTGGCTTCCTTCCTTCATTCTTTGTTCTCCTTCCAAAACAGTAACATGAGTGGGTATTTTTCTTAAGTCCTTTTCATGTTCCACAATCACCAGCAAAGGTCAGCATGTGGGAGGAGATTAAACTTCTCCCTGGAACAAATTAACCCTTATTTATTATTGTAGATTTTAGAAACAAGATGAAAAAAAACAAATTATTTGTATGTTAGATACAAATGTGCTGCACCCTGAAATATACATATATTTGTTTTTAATGAGCACTTCTATTAAAGTTCAGGTTTTGTAACGTGTACATTCTGAGAATCAGGAGCCTGCAAGTAGATTATCCACAGAGGTCATCACTCAGAATAGTTACCTGGTGACCGAACTGGATGGACGTTGCTGTCAGGATTTGGTTATCTTTAACTTTTTTGTACTTTGTTTCATCTGCTGCAGTTCATGGATGTAATTCTTGGTTTTACGTTGTGTAAAAGGATAAAGTTAGTAGCCTGAGTCCTTGACCCTTTCCTCTCACCAACAAAGGAAAACACAAGAGAACAGCCAGTAGCTGTAGTGAGGAAGGTTTTCCTCCCAAATGATTTTAGTGCAAGATAAGAGACACGTGGAGAACTTTCAGAAACAGTTTCATTTGGTGAAAATTACTAAGTAGAGCAGCTGAAGAGAAAATCCAGGGTTTATCTAATTAAAGCTTGATCAGAGATTAACAATGGGCCCTGCTGAACTCATTTGTGGTGGATATTTATTAAGCCTTCAGGTGTAAACAAAAGAATGTGGAAGTACCACAGGATTTTCACAGGCAGAAATCATTAAAAGATATGTGAGATACGTGGGTTTGTGAGTTACAGATGGGGCCATTTCATTCTGATGTTGTAACACGCATCAAGGCAGTTCTACTGCAATAGAAAATAACACACACACACACACACACACACACACACACACACACACACACACACACACACACACACACACACACAAATTGTGTTGATTTTTTGATCGGTGGGGAAGCGATCCTTTCATGATGGAACATGGGCGCGCCGAACATGGGAGAGAAGTTCAAAACGCAGTTCACCGTGGCAGCTGCTGCCAGGTTAGCTAATCAGGGTGTTCGTGTGGAGCGGCAGGAGAAAGACAGCACATGAGTAAAGGGATTCATCTTTTATTAATGGCTGAAATAATTTAAAACCGAGCAGGAGGAAAAGATGATGAGCCAAAAGCAAGTACTGAGGCACATCGGTAGGAGGATTTGTTGCTTTGTTCAAAATTATGAAGACATGAAATTATGGGATAAAAGTGTTAAGTAAAAAAAAAGTTCATTTTGCTTAGGTCGGTTCAAAATGAGTATAATCATACAACTGTTGATTTTGTGTGACCCTGTCTGTTATTTGGCTTGGCTCCAACAAGAGTAAGCTAAACTCTTTAAAGACTTTAAACTCCTCATGACATGAAATTCATTGTTAAAAAAGTGTTTTTAATGTTATTTTAATTAGGGAAGTAAGAAATAGTTGATACGCAGAAATGTTTCATTCTTTTGGTTAGTTAGGATACTAAATTGACATTTAAAAGCAGAATATCAGTTTTTTTATTAAAGGTGTGGGACACCCGTTTAAACAAAACATTTGCAGTGGTCTCTAGTAGGAATGAATGCCATTCTGTGGGAGGAGCTCAGATGCACTTGTTTCAGGAACTAGCACAATGCTACATCAGAGGAGAGCTTAACACGGCATGATTTGGTGTCTGATATTTGGACATTTCTCCTTGGACTGAATAACAGCAATGCAACTCTACCACAGATTCTTTTTGCTCTGTGATATTAATGTTTTATCTCCACAAATAACACAAGCCTGGAGGTTTTCTGCTGTGTGGTGGAGTTGCTAATGCTAACAGTTAGCTTCTACTAGCTAGCTAACTAGCCATTCTCTGCTGTTTCCTAGATGCCAAAACAATAAACTTCCCTGTCGTGAGTCAAGATGGGAGAGTCCATGAATGTTAAGTGGCAGCGTGATGTAGAGTTTCAACATCCAATGCAGGAGATAGGTGTAGGAGACTATTTTCATGTTCACCCTGCATGAAAATCTAGGACTGACTGATCCCTAATCCTAACCTTAAATAATTTACATGTAAACATTTACTGTATTTATTTTGTGTGGTGCAGTTCAAGTTCTGACTGCTAGGTGGCAGCAGTTGTTACTGGCTTCATTCTGAAGGAACAATGAGATCTTGCGATAACACCTGACATGTCTTTGAAGCGTCTGACCTAGGGGTTGGGAATTGATACTTTTGAACAATATCAATGTTAGGGCCGAACGATCTATCATTTTGGGCCCGAAATAGCGATTTCAAACAGCACAATCTTGTGACCGTCAAAGCTATGTGTCTTTTTTAGCGGTTTTGACTGATCCATGATCTGTTGTGTAACTTTTTTTTTAACATCCGGGGGTTTCCCCTGTGTTACAGCCAGCACGGGGGAGGGGAGTGGGGTGTACCGTCCAGAGCCGAGCCCAACTTCACAGCTGGCAGAGTTGCACGTTTAGGTTATTTTCCCTGTTTTATTTCTCCACACACAGCACTGCTAGAGCCGATAATAATGGTACCGTAGGTGAGTGAGGGAGAGAGAGACTCCTCCCACATCAGAGCAGGTTGAGGCTGATTTCTAAAGCTTGGTTTATGTTTCATCAGTGTGAGTGCGGAGTCGCACTTGAAACTTCAACTCCTCTTTTAGAAATGGTTTGATGGCACACATTAATTCAAACAAGCTAACGTGTCAGAGTGTCTCTTTGAATGCGTGCGTCTCTCTCACAGAGCTGACCTCAGCGTAAGCTAGGCTTTATAGCAGAGCTTTAGTGAGGAAAAACTATCAGGCGGCTTCGAAAAACGTGCAGCCAGCCTGCCTTGGTAATGCGGGGGAAACTGTGTGCATTTGTTATTTAATACATTTGAAAGCTGTTTCTACCTTCAGATTTCCTCCTTGCATTTTTCGATTAGAACAAGAACATGTTTTTTATAAAGCACCTCTCTAGATAAAAATCACAAGTTGCTTCACAAGCACAAAAAAAAGATAATGGGAGAAATTATTAACACCTAACTTTTTATTATATGATTAGATAGTAAATATTAATGGGAATGATTTGTTGTACTAGAGTCTAGACCATAATTTCACTTAATCTATTCTACAGGATGGCTTGACAGGCTAGTATTGCACCTTTGTTTGAAGAAAATCGTGAATTGAACTGAAATCGCAATTTCTGCTAGAAAAATCACAATTCAATCTTTTCCTAAAACCTTTCAGCCCTAATCAATGGCATTGTCGATTCTGTCTTTCGATCCAATTCCCTTATCAATTCCAGAGTAGTTCAATAGGTGTCAAAACAACGAATGTGCACGGCCTCCTGCATTAAAACTATCGGTTTATTTATTTATAAATAATCAATTGTACCTGTATCGGTGGAAATATCTTACCAAATGTTCTCCTTTTTGCTTCATGTGAGTCATCTCGGACAATACAATAAACTTTGCATATTCTTCATAGTGACAGAGATATTAAATTTACAAAATTCCATGCCATAATCTGCAGTATTGATTTATTTTTTAATTGTCCAATAGGGGCCGCATTCAGGATTGCTGCTTCCACATCGACCCAGTTTGGCCTGGATGGTGTCAGGTCCGAGTCCTGCTTTGGTAGTTTTTTTTCACAGGCTCTTCTCAGGAACGTCTATCTCTGAGCACTTGGGCGAGGCAAAAGAGATCCGCGGTGTCTCCCTTAAATAAAACTAAGAAGGCCGTGTAGGGATGCACTGATCAGGTTTTTTGCTGCTGATCACGATACCGATATCAAAGAATGCTGATCACCGATACCGATCACATGGATTGGCCAGAAATTTTCTACAACATTATAATGAGTGCTACAAACTACATAATCTGGGAATAAAGGAAATGTAACCGTCTTCTATAAACTGTCCCTTGGCATTCTTCAAATATCCAAAAGATGCCCGTACTTCCAACTTTGTCTTCTTTGAGGGATAAGAAATGTCCTCCTGAGTGCTGCCGTCTCCTCCTTTGGCCATTATTTCAGCTTTAGCTTCAAGAAAGTCTTGGTTGTAAACAAGAAAGTGCGCATATGCCGCCGGCAACTTCAGCAGATGATACGGTGGCTGGTAGGGGTCACCGCGCCTACACCGCAGCCACGGTAAACCCACCAAGATAATATAGTTTTTTAAAAAACAAGACAGTTATTATTATTGTCAACTTTTTTTTACCGGGGTTTACCGCTACACCGGTTACCGTGACAACCCTACCTGATCGGTCTGCTTTGATCTATTTTGAAAATTCTGATCAAAACCGATAGGTGCGCTATCGGCCGATTGGGATCAAAGGCCGATCCATCGGTGCATCCCTAAGGCCGTGAGCAGTGATGTTTTTGGAGACTCTGACTCTGATATTGTTTCCAGACTGCTGTGTCTGTCCTCCCGCGGGGCAGCTCCAGCCTGGCAGCACTGTGTGTGTGTGTGTGTGTGTGTGTGCGCTCAGACAGAGGCGGATTCAGTCAGAGAACATGTTTCCTCCTCAGTATTCAGAATGATAATGAATCGTGCATATGTTTACGCTAGGATTTACGGTCAGGTTTTCCATCAGAAGGTAGCCAAATGGCTGAATTAAGCGGCGTTTAAACTTCTCAAGATGTCTCGGGCATTTTCCAAATATATCTGTGGACGATGTTCATCGACTTGTTGATCTTTTTTCCTCTGCGCCTCAGAGCAAAAGAGAGAAAGCTGCTGCCTAAGCTCCTCTATCTCCCTTGACATAGATTCAGATTTAATGCGATCTACGACAATCAAAGAGCTTGCTGCATAATCATGCTCTTCAGTCATGGGGATGGAGGCTGGATCAGACTCAGCATAACCCGCGATAGGGATATCAGTGTTTCCATCCTCTGTGTTGTCATCCTTGGTTGCCATAGCCACGGTGTCAACAGGCCGAGGGCGGCACTCCCAAACTGCGGGTCGCTCTGACTTTTTCGTGAAGTCATTCCAGTGGAATAACGATGGCACAACTTTTGGCTGAAGACATTGCTTTCCAGAGGAAGACAAGAAGATCTAGCCAGTCTCAAAATGCAGACTACACACTCTAGAGCTGGCCGTAACTCTGAAGTGGTCCCATCTGATTTTTATCAGTCTTTGTTCCCGCAACTCAGGATCCTTGGGAAAGAAGTGAAACTAATCGTTTTGTTAAATCTCCCCCCAGCAGGACACAGCAGTGATGAGGGTTCCCACCTTCTGCTCTTTGTAGTTTAACGCGATCATTCCGTTTTTGTAATTTTGACATGACGTTAGAGTCGATTCAGCAAATTAAAAGCACAATAAAGTTAGCGGAAATTAACAACTCTACATCCGGTCTCAAAACAGGAAGTTAGCATTTTCTTGTGCACAGGGTCTGTAGGAGGCTCCCCCTTATGGTCAGCATGAATTTGAGCCTGCCAATCAGTCGGCAGTGGGTGTGTTGGTCCAGTTCAGCCTGAAGCCGACTGCCTAGGGAAGAGGAGTGAAGAAACAACCGGTTGTGTGCAGAAAAAAACCCAGGCTAGCCAGATGTGAACACTTCCTATCGTATCTGGGCAGAGTAGAGAGGGCCCTTGTGTGAAAGCCCTAATACCGGCGTGTGATGAACTGTGCCTCTTCTGCCCGAGACTTCTCCAGCATCTCCAGGGCAGCTTTAAATCTCAGGTTGGCAGATTTGAGTGCACTGGAAGATTTTTGGCATTCCAGAGGGCAGGGGGAGTGGGTTCAGGTTGGATCAACGTCTCAAGAGCCTTCACACGCACATAAGCAGACACATGCAGATGAGGAGAGATTTTTTTTATATCTGAGTTCATTTTTATCTTAATAAACAGCAGGTGGAGAGACTGTATTTAAACAGTTTAAAAAGTTGGGTGAAAAAAATATGGACAGTAAATCAAATATGATCATCTCACCATCCCAAATTTTGGTTTGTCTAAAATCTTTAAGTGAATGCATTTATTGTGTATCGTTTCTTAGAGAACTGCACATATTTTGTTGCCTTTTAGTTTGAAACAATCATATTGCTGATTTGGTTAACCTTAATGTTAATGGCAATATTGCAAGCTCTCATGATTTGGTAGCATTCAGAGTTTGTTTTGTAAATGACTCTCAGCTAATGCCTCATTAAAATCTTTAAAATTAGTGAGAGATTATTAGACGCATTATGAAACAAGAATAAATAAAGCTGGGGTGATCATGTGATATTAACTTGTTCACAACCAGTGGCAGTCTGATGGTATTTATTAACACTAACACACATACACTGTAGGTAACCTATGTATAAGTGTTAAATGTGTCAGAGGCAGCAAGCGCTGACAGCTCAGGAGTGCATAATGATCTTTAGACATCGAAAGGATTTTTTGAGTAATCAGTGTGGGGCAACAAGTAAATCGAGTCTCTGGGCATCCAGAGATTGCTGTTGTCCAAACTGGTTTGTGAGTGGAAGCAGTTTGAAGATACTCCTCTGTCATCTGTAACAGATGACTGCACATAAGTCTTGCTCAATACTCCCGACCTGCCAGAAACTTGATGCTCATGATAATCAGTTAGTGACAACTGGCTCTACGGCAAGAAAATGCTCCGGTATCTTTTAGTAGTTAAATGTTTTAGAGACAAAAGTACACTCTTTATTGTTTGTCTTAGTTATGTAAGCATTGTACATGTAACATGTAACATGTACTACTTATCTATCATTTTCATCAGTTTTCTTATAGTTTTCACAATATATTCTATGATAGTGATTTTATTAATATATAACAACTTACTTAAATGAAAAAGAATTCAGGAAATTTAAAACATGCTAGGTGCAATATGTAACAACCAAGTAAGAGTGACATCCTGTGGTCAGATTTGGTTACTGCAATCTGAACCTCTTAGCAAAAAAATCACGTTCTCACTGCTGTTCAGTGAGTTTCATGGCTGTTGCCAGGAACAGAGCAGTGCCAGAAGATGCTAGATGAAAAGTGAAAACGAGTAATATACAGTAAGTTTATAAGTACCGTAGATAAGTACATTGTCATATTTGATGTTAGCCCTCTTGGGTGTTTTATAGGAGAGAGCTCTTACTATACTCTTTATGGTAAAAAATTCTCCAGCATTAGAAGAGTGGTTGTTTGCTGCACAGACATCATATACGTAGAAACGATGTGGACTGGCGCTGCCTATTGGAGCTGGTGGAGTAGTGGGCTGCCGTCTCGGACAGGCTCCCATTCAACCCTTGCGAATTTATTTCTATTGAGAATTTACCCAACTAGAAAAAATACATTTTATTATGCTTTTTCACAAAACCAGACATACGGTATGGCATGATAATACGACTATAAATAAAATATAAAATCCCAACTAGTAGGCTAGAAAAGTCCATAGTATTCCCACGTGACCTGTTTTCAATAGTACACCACAAAAAACGCGCATATTTGCTCACTCAGTGTCGACTCCAGTTGGGTTTGGAGAGTGAAGAGACCCACCAGCGATGCAGTTACACTCTACAGTGATCATTGGCATGGCTGCGTATGAATGTCTATGGTTTGCTGTCTTGCTGTAAGTTCTGAACGACTCATTTAAGGAAGTAAAATGTCATGATTGACTCATTATTCCTTTTACACATACTTTTCATTGTAATATCTAGTTGTTGGTGACAGAAAAATTAGCTTGATATATTTTTAGAGCAGATTATTTGCTTTGTTAGCATTGTTAGGTAGGGCTGGGGGTAAACGATTATTTTTAAAACGATTATTCTGACGATTATTTTATCGAATAGTCGACTATTCTAATGACTATTTAGAAAATTAATCTAATGATTATTTTTCTATTGCACAATTAACAAAAACCAGAAAATCTCAAATAAATTCCTCAAAAAAATTGATAAATTCATACTGTAAGAGAATAAACACTACAGGCCTTCCATTTTGTATAACACTGCGTTTATTGTGTTGTTTGGTTATGTTCTGGTGACGTATAGAACTTGGGAGTGCAGGCTGCTGCCTGAGAGGTGGTAGAAGATGGAGTGTCTCCATGCTGCTTTGTTTTGGTCACTTAAGAGCGTGAGGCGAGTGGTGTTACGGGTTAAACCAAACTCAGGTGATATTTTACACTAAACCGAAAACCCACAACACTCTAAATGTAATTAAAGGGAGATCTACACCACAAAAAAGATGAACTCTAAACCAAAACGTAACAGCTTATCCCAACGCAAGAAGCTGTTAGCGAAGATGCTAACAGTAGCTTTACCAACATTAAGTTCAAGTTACCAAGTTTAAATAAACCAAAAACACCCAGCAGCAAACAGACCAGCACGGAGGAGAGACTGCTACCACCAAAACAGCTCTCCTAATGCCTGAAAGAAGCTCCTTAATGAAGGGAGAAGCGCTCCCGGTGATTTTCTACATCTGCGATAGACACGAAGCAGCGCATCTGACCCCGGAAGTTGTTGTCTGTTGCCGGGAGACGAAGGCGGGCAAAACAGGAAAATAATCTAGTAGTGGACGGACGTTGTTCCGGGTCTTCGGTATTTGGCGGAGATGTTAGTGAAGGCGGAGAAGAGGGCGAACTAGAGGAAAAACAGGCAGATTCCTCCTCTATTTACAAACTCCTGGGGATGCAACAAGTGGGCGCGGTGCGTCGACTTCCGGATCTGACGTCGACAAATTTTTAGAATCGAGCCGTTGACTTCGTCGAGGCTTCGCTACAGCCCTATTGTTAGGTCAGCATTAGCATCAATGTTAGACAATAGCCTTCTTCAGTAAAAAACAAATGTGCCGAGGCGTCTTAGGGGTACAAGAAATAACTTCTGGGTCGCTCCTTTTTACTGGTTTTGGTTCTTTAAAAACTCTGAGGCTTTTTGCCTGCTGTTGTAAAATTACAAATGCCTTTAGGCAAAGGAAGTAGATAAAAAATAAAAAGCGTACAGATCTAAAAAATAAGGAGAGGTTATTTGTAGATGCATGAAGATGAGTTATTAGTTGTGCAACAAATCTAAAAACTCACGGTTTGGATCGTATCACGGTTTTGAGTCACAGATCGGATCATTTTTAGCATCAGCAGAAAGAAAGGGAGAAAAAAGACAAATTACTTTGCTCTCCCTTTATTTTGTAGAACACTTAGTTCAACATTTTTCTACTCAATGCTCATTAAATACAAACAACATTAAACCCAAGACTCATTTAACGCAGTTGCATTCTTTAATATCTACATCAAATATTTCTTAACTGAATGATTCTTAGAATGAACATTTCAGATTTTCAGCAAGAATGTTCTTATGGATATCTGGAATGTTCAGTTCTACTTGGAACAATAGAATTATAGATATATGGAATGCATATCCAGTCTGCCTAATAAATGTCCTGAAACCATAGGTTTTTAGGGATTTTCAGATGTCTCACATTTAATTCCTACTAGTGCAGTTGTCATTATGAATATCATTAAATATTATTTCTGTAGTAACAACATAGCTGTTGATGTCTTCATGTGCAATTTTGGCGAAGATTACTGTTGCTATATAAAAAGGAATTACAGGGAGGTCAGATTTTTTAAATTAAATGTTAAAACAGCTTGCCATAGAGAGAGCTCACTACCTGCCTGTCCTCTTTTCACTAATTTCCTCACCTTTCTGAAGTGCCGTTTATTTTTCTTTCCTCCTCTTTTACATATTTGCCCCCTCCAATATTTCAGCTCCCATCATGCTAATGTAATAATTGTCCCGGGCATTTTTGCTTGTGCCACCTTCCTCCCTGCTTTCATAGCGATCGGAGGTAAGCGTGAGCGTCGCTGTGCCGTCAGACTGGAGGCAGGCATGTGTGTGTTCATTTTTGCCATTTGTATCATCATTGCATTTTACAGGGAAGCCAAAATGTTCCCATACATGCAACTTAAAAGATGCAGGTGGTTTTTCAAGCTCCTCACTATGACCACCGCTTAGCTTTTCATGTTTGGACTGAACAGGTGGCGCCTCTGCCTTTCACGTGACCAGTCCGCGTACCACATGCTTGCAGAACCCTAGAGTTAAATCTGTGGATCACGGATCCGTACTTGCACCCCTATGAGCTACATTAGAATACAACCACATTTCTACATATAAAAAAAACTGTTTCCCAAAGTTTGTTTTTCTGTCACAAATATGAGTAAACAAAAATCTCTACTAGGTTGCTACATTTTAAGAGCTCTTGAACAGCTTTCCGCTAGTTTATCTGTGTTTTGCCAGTGTACTAACATTGTTTTCTGTGTCATTTTAAACACAAATAGCAAGTACGTCATAGATGAGTGTATGTTCCAGCTTCACCACCTGCTAATGGCATTTTATGGCGCCTTCAGGAAAATGCTTTCCATATCAGGCCTGTAGTCCTGTAAATCCTTGCTTCCATTAGTAGAGTAAAAATATGTATGGCTATTGTTTCTTTTACAGTGGGAACCCCGGGCAATGCCAATAACAATCCGGTGCATTGTTTCATTGAAGGAATTTTCAGACGATGTCGTCGTCACAGTGCAATTTACACAATGATGATTGTTTTGGCACCTTGGAGTAAATGAAGCAATGATTAAGATTTTAAAGTGGCTTATATTGTTCTGTAAGTCCTAGAGTTGCATCTTTCTGAATATGGTTCTTTTGGAACAAGCCAAAGTGTTCAAAACAGGCAGCAGAAACTTCTGAAATGCAGTATTAGGTTTACTCCAGCTGTAACAACACACACCTTCCAAAAGTTTCCACTTTAGTCCTGATAATCCACAGAATTTCCTAGAAAAATCTTTGAACCTTAAGATGTATTTCTTGGCAAATGTGAGACAGACTTTAGTGTTCTTTTGACCAGCAGAGGTTTTCCTCCTTAGAACTCGACCGTGGATGCCATTTTTCCCCTGTCTCTAACTTATTGTTGAATCATGACCTCTGACTGTAACTAAGCGAGGCCTGCGGTTACTTAGACATTGTTCTGGGTTCTTGTGTTGGTCTTCAGAACAGGACATGATAGGTTGCTTTTTAAGATCTTTTAGCCTTCTTCATGTTATCAGACAGGTTCTATTGAAAATATGTCTTAATTCTAAAGGTCTGGCAGTTAACAGCCCTGGGTGTGGCTAGTGACAGCAAATCTAGGTTTTTCATTTCCTTAGAACATTTTTTTACAATTGAAAACTGCTCTTTGAACCTCTGTAAAGCACATGAAATTTTGTTGGAGCTCAGTATGGCCCAGGAGCTCTGGTAGTAATATGGGTGCATGTATGTATGGTGCGGACAAAGAAGTGTGCAGCCGTATTCTGTTGGACTGGACTACAGTCTTCCCAGTACATCCTGGAACATGAGTTCTCAGACATTCTTTATTTTCCACTCGTTCACCGAATACATTAGTAACTCGGGATAGCTTTAGCTGAGGCTCTCGTTAGGATTTGAAGTTGCTCAGGCTGATGTTAGCTGTAGCTTTGGCTAACATTAGCTGTAATTTGGGCTAGCATTTCTCTGCGGTTAGCATAGCAGTGACCAATGTTTATATATTGCTGATGTTGAAGTAGGTTGGGTCTATAGGGATGCCCCGAAAATTCTGTCACCAAAAATGACCCAAAACTGCATTTTCGGTTTTCAGCCAAAACACCTACATCACCGAAGCAACACAGCTGAAATAGACCTTCAGGTGAACGTTTCATCTCGTTCGCCCTCATGTGGCAACTTGCTCTTTTAAAAATCATACAATCATACTAATTTCAAAAACAAAAAAATTCCCCTTTTAGTAATGCTGTATTATTGCGATCGCCGGAATATTGAGATCAATTATGCGATGCGCTTTTTACTTTCAGTTTCACATCTACCGAGTCTGCCTTATTTTTTTCTTCTTTTACATTCCCACCACGTCTGTCATTGTTAGCAGTGTTTTTACCATCCTTTCTATACCCACTATATCCTGAACACAGTGAAAAAAGCTTTGAGAGTTGTGACGTTCACGAACAAACCGATTTTTTCGAACAGCTCATAAACATGAATGATGGGAGCAGAGTCGTGGCTGGGGGGAGCTGTTGTTTCTGTCGTTTATTTTATGTTTTTTGTATGCGTGTTTCACATTGATGCAAACAAATTAGCTCCTCCGCGAGACAGAACTGTTATGGGGATAGTGATGTGACGCTCACGAACAAATCAAATCTTTTGAACGGGTTTTCAAAGTGAACGATGAGAGCCAAGTCTCTGTAGAGAGCCGCTCATCTTGTCTTCCGGTAACAAACCTCCCCGGAAACCAGTAAAGTGCTCGTTATTTAATGAGCAGAAACTACTCTGGGTACCCCGCCTCTCTACCCCCAATGAGTCGTTGGCCTCTATTGAGAGGGAGTCATTGTATTGATTAGATGTAGGAAGGTGTGACCTAGACTGAAAGTCTAGAAAGTCAGAAAATGCATTCACAAAATTTGAGAAGTTAAAGGTATGGCGGAGGATGTTTCTGAATTTCAGGAAAGAACCGCCCTCTTCCTGTTTTTAAAAAAATGCGTACAAGAGAGAATGCACAGTTGTCCTCGTGCACGCTCCGTTTACCATTAGCTGCTGGCCTTGCAGCTCATGCTCACACAAGAAAAGAAGATTTGTGTTTCTTAGCTTACCCGTCGAGCAGAAAACCAGCAACAGAGGCACCTGTGGGGAGCCCAACCTTCACTTTCAGCACATGCCAGCGTTGAAAGGAGTCCTAAAAAAACTGGTCTTTTTTCTCATTTCGGAGACCTTTCTTTTCTTATCATAGATTTCGGAGACACTTCTTCTCTTGTGACTCTCAGCCATTCTCAAAAGAACCCGGTGAGAACGGCAAGGTAAAATGAATGGACGAAGGTGTATCGCTCTACAAATAAACAGAATGCGCATGTGCAAGTGAAAACAAACCCAGTAATGACAGCCTTGCATGAAAGTTTCACCAGAATGATCGACAGTTATGCGGACCAATGTTTCAGATGATCTCCCCAGAAGAAAAAGATCCTCCGCTATACCTTTTTTTTAAAGATAATTATTGTTTTGCACTTTGAGGTACATCCTTGTTTCCTACCTCAGCTTGGTTCTACCCACAGATTTATTGATAAATCCTCTTTTTATGAAGGCCATTCAGCAACCCAATGAATAAATAATAAAAAAGAAAATTTATATATATCCATCCATCCATTCATCTATTTTCAGCCGCTTATGCGGAGTTAAACTCTGGACTGGCTTAGATCGTATCTCCACAACAGGACATTCTGTGTTAAACTCAAGCCCCCACAATGCGGCTCTAAAATTGAGTCAAACCCATCGACATAATATATGTGGACAT
This sequence comes from Nothobranchius furzeri, assembly GCF_043380555.1. Classification (NCBI taxonomy): domain Eukaryota; kingdom Metazoa; phylum Chordata; class Actinopteri; order Cyprinodontiformes; family Nothobranchiidae; genus Nothobranchius; species Nothobranchius furzeri. The sequence goes on from NC_091741.1 coordinate 88,889,844, forward strand.
CTTCTTTCCATAGGCTCCAATATTACTTTTTTGAGCCCAAATGAGAGGTGGCCACCACCGCCATTTTGACCGTGTCACAGGTTCCGTCAAGCCCAGACAATTCCATAAAAGAGAAGAGAGGTGGAGCTGAGGGTGGGGCTGTAAGGCTGGGATCAACTGACGACACCCGGTCGAACTAGCTACAAGCTAACCTGAAGCTAAACCAAAGCTAATGCGGAGGTGGGAGCTAAGCTAACGGAGGTAGCAACCTAGCTACAACCGGAGTTAACTGTGCACAACACCAGAGCTTCTGAGTCAGAGATACGCCGAGCTGACCGCTGGGTATAACTGGGTGGAACACAGAGGTCTCGGAGACCTCCACAAGCCGGCAGCTGCACAGCAGACAAGCGCCGCTGCGCAGAGCTGCCGCTGGGGAAAACCGCGTGGAAAGATTTCCATCCCAGAGCTCCACAAGCCGTCAGCACGCCGCAGCACACAGAAGTCGCGATCAAACAGATGCGCCGAGCTGCGGGGAGAAGTGGCGTATTTTGGCGGTTCTGGCTTGCCATAGGAACCAGCCGTCAGCCCGCCGCAGCACACAGAAGCCGCGATGAGACAGAGATGGACCGGGCTGCGGGGAGAAACAGCCGACATTCCGGGTGGAAAACATCGGTCTCCCGAGAGCTCCACAAGCCGATAGTTGGAACCCAGCTCCACCAACATGTTATATTTCAACCCATTTTCTAAAGTGCAGCATTATGTTAAATGCACTGGGTTTTACACTATTACATTTAAATTTCATGGTTAAACAGTACATGTTAACATCGAAGCTCAGCTCGGCAGTGACCTAAAATACGTAAATATAATTTTACTTACCGAAAAAATTAAGTGGAGACTCCTTGGACGCTCTATTAGTGCAATTAATGCCACAGCAAGTCATTTTGTCCAACAATTGCACAATTGCACAAATAACTTGAGACCACTTCAAATGTACTGATTAAATTAACTACTTCTTTAAAAATGAGAGTTTAGACTCCAACTCTGTAACCTCATTACTCATGGTTTCTTTCCAGTGCCGTGCCTTCCACCTCAACTGTTTGCAAACAAGTTCTTCTTTTTTCAAAAGCTTAATTATTTCTCCTCTGGAGAGTGAAGGTGATTTTGAGCATCAAAGACATTTTATTGCTGATCAAAAAGACTTAGTGGCAGAAGAGACTCAGTGTGCTTGCACGCTCAGCAGTAGCAAACTTCGTTTGACAAGCAGAATATTAATGAAGATAACTGCTTGTGTGCCTGTTAAAATGACAGATCAAAGAAGTTGCATGTAAGCACACACACACACACACACACACACACACACACACGCACGCACGCACGCACGCACGCACGCACACACAGACAAGAGAGCAATATTAAGATTATGTGATTCTGGTGTGTTCTAATAGTAGATTTTTTAAATCCCACACAAAAGAAGATTGACATTCAGGGTAATCTTGTTTGCAAGCAGACAAGCTGAAGCTCCCGTTCACAAAGTAAGCAGCAACCCACTACACACACCTCTATTTTGCTTCAGTGCCTCGCTCACTGTGTTCTTTTTCTTTTGTTTCGGTGTTTTGACCTCACTAATGAGAACTCTGCTCTCCATGCATTCCCAGACCATTGCTTCTCTCAGTGTGGGAGATTCTTGTGTGTGTGTGTGTGTGTGGGAGGTTGGAGTGTGTGTGTGTGTGTGTGTGTGTGTGTGTGTGTGTGTGTGTGTGGGGGGGGGGGGGGGGGGTTATGGCAGTTTTAATGTTATTTTATTGGAAAACAGATGTTGTGTGAGGTATGTAATGGTTTTGGTTATGTAACTAACAGCACTCAACAGGTAGTGAAATCCTTGAATTGTGAAGAAAGATTCTAGATTTTAGAGTCGTTCTTATTCCAGTTCCTCTCCTCAGCTACAGAAATGCATGCCCTCATGGCTTTGCATTTGATTCGCAAAACCTTTGAGTCAGTAGCTAAAACATCACTATTAGCATTCATGGCTGTCAGAGCTCATTTCTGTGATTACGGACAGCTCATTTGATTAAGTTTATGATTATTGAGGACAACATGAAAATTAAATTGTGTGCTCTGATCTTAATGAACTGTGTGGTTTTAGAGTTGAACATGTGGTTCAACTCTAAAACCACACAGTTCAAATAATTTGTTGTGCATTTGGGGGTTTGTGTAGTTACAAGACCGCGTTGTCATAAATATCAGAAAAATGTTCACTTTATATTGTATGATGTCTGTCAGCAAACAAGTAATCCCAAACCTAAAATGGTCAAGAAATTGATTATAAATCTGAGTCCAGGTCTGTAGATAATCACAGGAGTGGTTTAAACTCTCAGATGAACACGTGGAGAGTTGTATGGGGCACAAATTAGAAAACAAGCACAACAGTGACTTTACTAAGCTCCATTGCTCATATTTCACCCTGAGTGTGCGTGCGCGTGTGTATGTGTGTGTGTGTGTGTGTGTGTGTGTGTGCATGTGTGTCTGTGTGTGTGTGTGTGTGTGTGTGTGCGTGCATATGTGTGTGTCCAAATAGTCGAATCAGTCCATCCAGCACATCCAATGGAACTGCTGAATCAGTGTGACCCCCCCAGTAAGGACACTGTAACACAGACATGAAAGCTACCTTTGCTCCCCTGGAGACTGGACTGAAGCATGTGTTTGTTTGTTCTACAGGGTACATAGTGGCCTCATTGGAGGGTTCTGGTTTGTTATACTTTAACATTGTAGACCAGACAGTACCTCAGGCCAGCAAACATCCACTTCTCTTTGCTTGCTGATTTGTATATATGCTATGAAAACTTGTCAAACAAACCTGTAAAGCTGTTTCTACTTTAACAAGATGGCAGTGCACTAATCTGAGACATTTCTTACAAAAAGGAGCCAATTAGATCTTGTGCCAGTGTTATTATTTAAAAGTTCATAGATAACACCACATGCAAAAGTAGCAAATATGTTACAGCACTACAATTAAATAGACCCACTGCAGTTTGTATACAAACCAAACATGGGGGTAGAGGACACCATCATCTACCTGCAGCACCGGGCTGTGACTCACCTTGAGATGCAAAAGAGCACTGTGAGAATCATGTTTTTTGACTTCTCAAGTGCCTTCAACACAATCAAGCCATCTTTACTGCAGCAGAAGATGAAGGGTGCAGGAGTGGATGAATATCTGACTGAATGGATCATCAACTTACCAACAAGTCACAGTACATGAGGATGCACAACTACATGTCTGAGGTAGCTGTGTGCCTTACTGGAGCTCTGCAGGTTACGGTGCTCTCACCCTTTCTATTTACCTTCTACACCTTGGACTTCACCTACAACACCAGCAGCTGTCACCTCCAGATGTTCTCTGATGTCTCGGCCATTGTCGGCTGTGTGTCTGAGGGGAATGACCTGGAGTACAGGTCAGTCATCATGGACTTGTGTGAGCAGAACCACCTTTGCTTGAACACCAGTAAGACAGAGGAAATGGTGACTGACTTCTGGAGAAACACTCCTCCTCACTCACCAGTAAACATCCAGGGAGCAGGCATTGAGGTGGTGTAAACCTATAAGCACCTGGGTGTTCACCTCAACAACAAACTGAACTGGTCCAACAACACAGATGCTCTGTATAAGAAGGGCCAAAGCCTCCTCCACCTCCTAAGGAGGCTGAGGTCCCTCAGGGATAATCCCCATCTGCTAAAGTCCTTTTATCTCTCTGTTATTGGCTCTGTTTTCCACTCTGCTGTGGTCTGTTGGGATGCAGGCAGCTCTGACTGAGACAGGAAGAGACTGAACATGCTTGTTAAGAAAGCTAGCTCGGTTTTGGGCTCCTCACTGGATTCTGTTGAGGAGATGTGTTAAAGAAGGATGTTGGTGAAAATGACGTCCATCTTGGAAAACCCCTCCCACCCACTGCATTCCACTCTGGAGGCCATGGACAGCTCTATTGGGCAGATTGAGACATCCAAGATGCAAAACAGAACGCCACCTTAGGTCATTCATCCCCTCTGCAGTAAGAGTGTATAACTCCTCAGTTTAACTGGTACTGGAATTATCCCTTTTCATCAGTGCAATATTCAATACATATGAAATACCTGTGCAACACTCAGATTCACATTTGTATGTCTGTGTCCCATATGCTGTTTTTTTTATTGGAAACTCAATTTCTATTTTTATTCATGTTCTAATTGCTGAAGGTGACAATAATGGCTTTCTACCTTTGTGCATTTACCTGCATTGTTTTTCTCCAATTCATGCTGCCTTAACGAGTGAATTTCCTCACTTTGGGATCAATTATTTCTATTTCTCACAAATTAAGAACAAAAAAAAAACAAAAAAAAAACAGTTGGGCACAAAAAGAATATAACTGTCCAAGAATAATTTCAAATAAAAGTTGAATATATTGTGAACAGATGAAGAGTGAGTTTAATTGCAATGATAAACTTTGCATGTCTAAAATTGTTGTAAGTATACCAATTCAGTGTGCTTCCAGCTGATAATTTGTTGGTTTTTCTCAATTTTGTATGGAACCAGTCACTAAATGTAGCAGTCCATGGAGATACTGGTCTAACATTCGTATGACATAAAGACATGGATGTAGTCTGAGTTAAATAATGCATGTGAGGCAACTGAAGTACAAGCACCAACATGGCTCAACTATCTTTTTTTTCTGCTTCCACTGAGATCAGAGGTGGCACATAACTTCCATCATAGTATTTCCTTGCTAGCCTTTACATATGCCTAGTTTAAGTTGATTGACAGACAGAAAGGTGAACCAGGACAGGGATCTTTGTTCTGTGTACAAAGAGTTTATTTACATTTTCAACAACACCTGCAGTTTCTGTTTTTGGAATAATAGTGACCTTCTTTCTGCTCTCTCTCCAGCTTGGGTCGGTGCCCTGGCTATGGGCATGATCTTCTTCTGCTCACCTGTGGTCAGCATGTTCACGGACCACTTCGGCTGTAGGAAGACAGCTGTCAGCGGGGCAGCACTGGCTTTCATAGGACTACTCAGTACGTCGTTTGCAAAGTAAGAATGTTTTGGTAAAAATAAAAAGCTTTCACTTGCAAAACATGTCACTGCAGCTTAAATGGTTTTTAAGGCTCAAGGAGCATGTGGGATAGAAAAACAAAGCTTAATCTTATGAAGGAGATGGGAGGAGATTAAACAGCTCATGTAAGAAGGTCAAGTAATATCACACAACATAAACCAGTTAAATCAAAACCCACTCAGTGAATTAGATCATCTACATGCTAGATGTATTTTAAGACTTCTCTCAGAGCCCATTTTTCTAGTCAACCACATCTACACTATGTTTAACGCAACTTACATGGTGGCAGCAACCTCTGAGATTCAGTTATGTTCTGCCAGCTGATGCTAGTCTTTGAACTGTCTTCTGAAAACAAAGATGAAGTGTGAGCTGCAGAGATCTGGTCTGCACATTTCTCCATGTCCACACATTAGGAGATATTTTAAGTTGTACTTGTTACTGTAAATGCTCCATCAGAAACTGTGCAGCTCGTTCTAAAGCCATAAAAGACTTAATGCAGCAGATTCTTGAGTATGGAGAAGTTCTCTAAAGCACTTTTAATCAATAAGGAGATGTTTATGACACAGGTTATCTCAGACACATTACCAGTGCAACAGACTGCCCATTACTCTTTGTGCCATCTGATTATATTTTTGTTTGGCTGCTAAAATCACTAAAACCTACTTAGAAAACTGCCTTAGGTCAGCCCCGATGCTAATTACTTGGAGCGATTTGCAATCAAGCTTTCTTGATGTTACAACGCAACTGGTAAATAATTCATGGCATTTAATATTTATTTATTTATTTGAATTACAAACACATGTTTTTTCATTATTTGCAGCTCTTTGATGCTTCGATACTTCACGTACGGCATTTTGTTTGGCTGTGGCTCCTCCTTCGCTTTCCAGCCTTCGTTGGTCATCCTTGGGCACTACTTCCGCCATCGCCTGGGCCTGGCCAATGGTGTGGTCACAGCGGGGGCCAGCCTCTTTTCCTCAGTCCTACCACTTTTTCTAGGGAAAATGGAACCTCTGGGTCTCAGCAGAATCTTCCAGATTCTTAGCCTTTTCATGCTGGTCCAAGCCCTGCTGGCATTAACGTTCAAACCTTTGCTTCCCGCCGGAGGAATGGGCCCGCCGGGCATGGGGCCTAGACTTGCTGAACCTCAACCTCAGGCTACTACTCAGAGCATGAGCAGGTGGAGCGAGGCCCTGGCCAGGATCAGGAAGTACTTCAACTTACGTGTGTTTCACATCGTGACGTACCGTGTGTGGGCGTTTGGAGTAGCAACAGCTGTGTTGGGATACTTTGTGCCATATATCCATTTGGTAAGAACAGTTCAAAGGTTTGTTTCCATCTGCATTTTCTGTTGTTCCTCGTCTTTAAAGGTACAGTGTGTAAGAATTAAGTAAGATTTCTACAGTGAAATAATCCTAGAACAGTCTGTCTAAATCATGTTGGAAGTAAGGTTGTACTGAAACATATTTCACTCTTATTCGGTTGAGGGGATTGTCAGTTTTTCTCCTTTCAAGATAAAGGCAGGAGGAACGTAGCTACTGTTTACCAACAGTGAGTGTGAGTTTGTTGTGTCCTCTGTGAGCTAACGCTGCAGCGCAAGCATTTGCAACTCAACTATGGCCTAAAGCTCTAGAGTTGTTTAAAGACCCAAACCAAGTAACAAGAGTGACCCAAAAGTTATTTCTTGTACCCCTGAGAAGCCACAGCATCTTTCTGTTTTACTCTAATATCGGGTAAAGAAGGCTAGATGCTAAAGTTGAGCTAACAGTGTTCATAGTGAATTAGAAGCAAATAGTTGGCTTTAAAAATAGCTACTTTTTCATTACCAACAACTCGATATTACAGTGAAGTGTATGTGTGAAGTTAATAATGAGCCAGTTGTAGCATTTTACTTTCTGTAAAGAGTCGTTCAGAGCAATAACAGCAAGCTACCAGCCAGACGGTAAAAACGACGCTTCCTCTATGCCGGTGGCATATTACCGTAATAAGTGTAGTAAGTACTCCCTACTGTAAAACGCCCAAGAGTGCTAACACCAGATATGACAATGTTTTTACCTATTCATCAACTTACTGCGAAAGACTTGTCTTTGCGTGCTATGTAGAATAAAACTCATGAAACAAGAGTGAGAGAGAGAGAGATTGCAGTAACCAAATTTGACCACAGGATGTCACCTATTGATACACATGAGGTAAAACAAATCACCATTTTTGTCAATCTTTAATACTTTCTGGTACTTTTAAGTGAGATTTTACAGATTTATTTTCAAAGCTGATTATGTAATCAAACATTATATAACTGTCTAGCATTAAAAGGGACTTTACGAAGTTTTGAATTTTTATGCTCACGATTGCCCCCTCAGGCCAAAAGCGTAATGGCAGCTTCAATAGTAGGCTCGTGCACGAGGCGCGCATGCTGTACGTGCACACTCCTTAACGAAAATAACAGCTGAGACAGTCCTGTGTGTGTGTGGCCCTGAGGACAGAGGACAGGAGAACGCACAGCTAATTAATTAAATTATTTGGTTCTGTACCTTTCTCTTCAGCACAGCCGACAAAGGTTTATGATGGGTCAGTCTGTGAGCTTCACAGATCATTCCCTTCCCTTGCTGAAAAATTGTTCCAAAATGAAAGTTGAACCCACATCTTTTTTATCTGTGAATTCAAAGCCGTTCGGCAAGTCTCAAATAAAAATGTAGGCATCTTACTGTAAAAAATATAACATTAATGTAAAATATAAACTCTAAATAAACTATGTTCACATCCAGAATCAAACCCGGATCTTCCGCACGAGAGTCCCATGTCTTCCAAGGTGAAGAAGAAGAAGAAGAAGAAGAAGAAGAAGAAAGTATCATTTCTATAGCGCCTCTCAAGATAAAAATCATGAGGCGCTTCACAAAAACAAAAAATGTAAAAATATAAAAAAGCATTTAGAAAATGTTTATAAATATATGTAAAATGAGCAAAAAGAGACAATTGTGATCAAAATAATTAAGAAAGAAAGAGAGAATAGGAAAAAGGGAAATCAGTGGATCCTGAGGAAGGTGGAATAGGTGGGGAAAGCAGAATAAAGAGAGAGTTGTGAAGAAGGTCATACAAAAGCCAGCTTGAACAAGTGAGTCTTCAGTTGCTTTTTAAAGGAGACCACTGAGTCCACTGATCTCAGGCTCAGGTGAGCTAAAGGGCCAATGACGTCTGTTGTATCTGTAACTTTTATATCCTTGATGACAGCTGAAACAACCTTCAAAGAATGGTTCGGAGCAAAAATGGCTATTTTGTTGCTAATTTGCAGGAAATATCTAGAAGAAAGTACCTAAGCGTCCTCAGAAATGTAGCTAGGTTCATCACTAGGCGTTAGGAACAGCGACAAAGTCGCTGAGTTGGCACTACCTCATTCTCTGCTGCTAAAGCTACTGATAGCAAATGCTACGGCGATGCCGAGTGTGAACGCGCATGAAGCAGCCTGCTCGACCCGAGCAGCTCAGCTCAACTCTCTTTTTCTGTGATTTTACAGAAAAACAGGCAATCACAGTAAAAATGCCAGGACTCATTCTACAGGACCAGGGCATAGCAGGAGAATGTATGAAGAAGAACTTTATTATTTCTATACATGTTTTGACTGTCAAACTTCCCTAATGCCCCTTTAATAATGGAGGTTTGTGAGATCTGTGTGTGTTTGGTATAGACTTTCTCTTCTGGTTGATCACGTTGTGTGGATAAGTGAAATAAACGTTACATGGATGGTGCTTTAAGGGAATCTCTTTAAATTCACTGTCATTTGGGATTATAACGTTCTACATCCTGCTGCTCCAGCTGTTGTTTCTGGTTCAGGAGCTCGAAAATATCAGTGTTTTCTCTCTAGCGGTGCAGCTACGAGCTAAGGCTGCGCTGCTAGAGGTTCTGACAAACTCAAGGAAATCCAAACTACGTCCACATGATTGAACAGTTTGGCACCGTTAACAACATTAACTGTGTCCTCCATCTTTTTTCCCATTTGGAGCTCTCATTTTGTTCTATTTTTACCAACCATGTTACCTGCAGCAGAAGGCTAAAACTGCACAAACATTAGCCGTAAGCAGCGATCCGCCTGGCTGCCGTGTGGCTCCATTACAGAAAAGATCTGTTTGGTTGTTCTTTATATTGAGATTCTATCAACTCATTCTCAAATGTCTATTGAGGAAATGTTTTTTCGAAATATATATTTCAAACATTCTATTACGCAGCCCCAGCCTTATTTTGATTTTAAATGTCTTGAAGGATTGGCAAATGGCCAGAATTTATTTAACGCCTTCTAGAGTCCTACAGCCCCCCAAGGCACTTTAAAACTCAACAATTATTCACCCATTTACACGCTAGTGGTGATGAGCTACATTGTAGCCACAGCTGCCCTGAGGAACACTGACAGAGGTAAGGCTGCCATACACAGGTGCCACCGGTCCCTCCGATCACCACCAGCAGGTGAGGAGGATGAAGTGTCTTGCCCAAGGACACAACGACTGTGACAGATACGAACCTGCAACCCTCTAATTACGGGGTGGGAACTTGACACCTCTGCTTCAATAGCCCAGGTTTAGAAATTTCGAACAGAATCACATCCATTATTTTTGCAGTAACATAAATGCAGTCTGCTAATGCTAATACAAGAATTTTCACATTTTTTTTAAAATATTGTTCATGATTTCTACCCTGGCTTTCCACTTGATGTGTATTATTTGTGTTATGTCTGTGACGCGTATTAAAGGGGAACTAGGTGGTTTTGGGTTGCTTTTAGCACCCCCTAATGTGCATTTGTAGAACCGGAAGCAAAACTGATCTCCTTGCTGTGCGTTCGTCTTTTTAACACCAGAGCAGCTGAAATGTTTCCCCAGCCTTCATTAGTGTCTACAAGAGTGATTGATCACTAAATTAAATAAATCGGCTGTGTTCATGATCTAAAACATGCAGGAAATGTGCTGGAACCAGACTGCAGTGTCAGGTATGTCAGCTCAATTTTCCAACAGAAAGGACTGACAACTGTGAAGTTGTAAGTGGAATATTCTGGCCACAGGGGGGAATAAGGAGCTGGGTGGCATTTCATTAACTCTGTAAAGGGTCATTTTAGCACATACTAGCTCAAGAAAATTATTTAAAAGTATGAAAAAATTTGCTAAGTATTCATTTAGGCAGCTAACAGTCGCTGCTTTAGTCAATAGGTGTGTTTCCACCTGGCATGGATGCGTTCCAGAAGCAGTGTTGTGGTCCTGTTTGAAATGTACTCTTCCAGTCTATTTATGCTATGTTTCCAGAATGCATCAAGCAAAGCAGTTCATATACAGGAAGTCAAGCATGCAAATTTCTGTTGCTTAATTAGTAAAAAAAAAAAAAGCGTCATTACCTGCAACATTATTGTCTGCTGGCACATCTGATGGAAAGCTGTATTAAACTGTATTTTAAAGACTTAAAGAGCAAGTCACCCCCTACCAGATTCTTACTCAACTCCCACTTCCTGTTTGAAAAATGCAACAAATGCCTAGCAGACCGAGAGGGCGGAGCCACTAACAAAGACACACACACACAGTCTCACAACGACATTGTGACATCATATAGTACAAGCTAATGTTCTAGGGTACCTCTTAGCCAATAGCGATGGCAGATTTAAATTCAAATTCAGTGCAGAGTTTTTATCTGACAATGGCACAACACTGACAGTTTTAGGCAGAAAATTTAAATTTGAACTAAAATGCACTTAAGTGCAAAACTATTGACTACACGTGTCTGCAGCACGATTAGACACACATTTATATTGTTTATCAGAAAAAAAAGTTGATTTGGGGGTGATTTGCTATTTAAAGAGCAGGTTCACTGAGAAAACATATTTTACCTTTTTTTAAATTATCTGTCACTCTTAGTTTAACATGCAGGTTGAATGTGAAAATAATCTTCTACCCCTATTTCTTGCATTAGCTTTTAATAGAAAGTAGATGGAAATATCCTCAGTTCAGAAAATCCTGACTAATCTACGTCACACTGTCACTTAACATACACTCACCTCTCTTGACCCACAATGGGAAAGGTTGTTGTTGTTTAAGTGTCCAGGAAACAACAGAGAACGTCTCGGCTAATAGATGCTAAATGTTAGCATTAGCAACTTCACCACATGGCAGAACTCTTTCAGGCTTGTGTTATTTGTGGAGATAAAGCATCAATGCCAGGGAACACCTTGGAATCCCCACAGAGGAGCTGCCCAAATGGCTGAAGAGAGGGTCTGGGCCTCTGCGCTTAGGCTGCTGCCCCTGCAACCTGACCAGGGGTGGGCTGGCCTATCTGGCATTCTGGCACTGTCCCGGTGGGCTGCTTGCCCAGCTTGGGCCAGCACAAACCCGTAGAGACTAGGCTATCCCCCCTGGTCTGAGGGTTGATGGTTCGTAAAAAATGCCAGGGCAGAATTGTGATCCCAGTCCACCCCTTAACCCGACCTCGGATAAGTGGAGGAAAATGGATGGACGAAAATATCAAAGTTGCAAAGCAAACCAATTCAGTAGCAGAGTTGCATTGCTGTTAGCCAATCAGAGGCTAAATGTCCAAATATCAGGAAATAAGACTCCAAATTCTGTCGTCTGCTGCCACTTTCTCCTCCGGCTGACTTCTACTTCCTAAAACAGGTGCATAAGCTTTTCCGGAGAATAACTTACAAGGCATTCATTCCTACTGGAAACCACTGCAAATGTATGAGTAAAGTCGACCCTTTTATTGATGAAAAAAGTACAGTTGGCTTTCAAATGACACAATACTTTTCAGCCTTTTTTTATATATTCAGTTTCAGGATCTAATTTACGAAAGGTCTACTTAACAAATGATCAGGCTGATGTGAGATAGCGCAACAGAGAAGAATAAGAATGACGTTGTAAAGTTGATCTCCCTCTATCCAGATGTCAGATGTTCTAGCTCCGGCCTCCCTCTGACCGACCTGTTGTTTCAGGCCCAAGCCCAGATGTAAACACAGCCCCGGCCTTTGTTTTGGCTCGACCACCTCAGGAAACGTCTCCTGTATGGCCTCTCTGTATCCCCAAACATGCTTATCCTATGGCCATTGATGGATGTAGAGCTCTTCAAAGCAGAGCAAATATTTCACAAGGTCCAGGAGGCTCAGGAAGGACTTCAGAGGGCGGTTTCATGTTTTGGATCTGGTTTGAGAGGGATGTGGCTAAGGGGAGTGAGGGAGTCTGATCTATATGCGTTGGGTCTTCCTGTCCTGCTGTTCTGAAGGCCGGTTGATGAAGACATGTTGTTATTGTTAGCCCTTGATTTAGGATTATGGATAAACAGTTCCTGATTCACTTCAAGAGTTTATTGATTCTTCCGTTGTGGAGCAGAAATAATATTTAAAAGAAGTTGATCAGAAGGGTGTGTGACACAACCATGTTATCCACCTTCACAAAAATAAACACAGTGAATCCATCTTGTTTTACTTTTTTTGTCTGTATATTGCTCAGAGATTACTATTGCTGTGATTTGTTGCTACATAAACTGAACAGGGAGAAAGTGGGATTAAAAAAACAAACTTAATGTTTCTGTGTGTCTCAGATGAAGTTTGTGAAGGAGAAGTTCAAAGCAACTGATAAGGAATGGGTCCTCCTGGTTTGTATCGGAGCATCATCTGGGGTGGGACGCCTTACCTTTGGGAAAATTGGTGACCTCATTCCTGGTTTGAAGAAGATCTACATGCAGGTGAGGAAATAATAAAAATGTCCTTGAATGTAGCAGATCCCTCCCATTTTTTTTGGGCCGGATTTCATGATAACTTCAGTACAGATGTTTCCTACACTGTAAGAAATGAAATGTAAAATGTATTTAACCAAGTTATGACAACTGTTTGCACAAACCCTAGTTGCTTAAATCTGAAGAGTGATATACAGTGAGGAACATAATTGTTTAAACACCCTGGGATCTTACAAGTTCTCCCACTTAGAAATCATGGAGGGGTCTGTAATTTACACTGTAGGTGTATTTCTACTGTGAGATACAATCACGAAATCACACTGGATGATTTTTAAATATCGTATTTGTATTGCACTGCTGCCCATAAGTATTTGAACACCAGAGAAAAGTAATATTATTATTTGGTACAGAAGCATTTGTTTGCAATTAGGTCAAATGTTTCCTGTAGTTCTTGACACACTGCAACAGGTCCCAGCTCTTTTCATGTCATTGACCAGCCCCTCCCATGTATTTCTGGGCTGATTGCTCACCTTTCTCATAATCAGTGATACCCCACCACGTGACATCTTGCATGGAGCCCCCATCCGAGGGAGACTGGCAGTCTTTAGTTGATCTATTTTCATCAAGCTGCTTGACGATTGCCTCGTAGTCCTTTCCAGCCTTGTTGAGGTCCACATTTCTGTCTCTGGTGTGTTTTGACAGCTCTTTGCAGACCTGCCAACCTATACTCATTTTGTGTAGCGAGTACGCAATTTGGCATCTAATTATCTAAGAATCAGGGCACATGTGAAGCTTTAATTTAGTTGTTTCACACTTTTATATCAGTAGGCGCCCAACCTGACTCACTTTTAGTGCTTAGCGTAAATTGGGCGGTGGCCTGGGATAGTTTCAAAATTCCCAGCCTGAATTATTGTCCCTGTCTGCCCCTGCCTGCTGCTAATCAAAAGCCGCACATTTTTGCACCAATGTTACGTTAGTATTCTGTTCGGTTCTATTGTTATAACCCATTTCCCCTACCGCTCTGCAAAAACGTGCTCGCTCACTACAAGTTCACACCCACGGTGCGCCCTGGTCACACACAGCAGACCTGCAGCCTCCGTGCGTTAAAACATCTGCTTTGTGCAAATCAACATTAGAAACTGGAGCTAATTGTTGAAGTTATGTGTACCAACCCTGCTTATGGATCACCTCAGAGATGGCTTGTCGATGTGAATATTTATTTATTTGTTTGTTTGTTTTATTTTTACGAGAACAAGAGATTAAATTATTACAAAAAGCAAAATAGAACCATTAGAAATGACTCAGCTCAAAATCTATAACACCTAGACCAGGGGTGTCAAACTCATTCTAGCTCAGGGGCCACATTGAGGGAAATCTAGTCCCAAGTGGGCCGGACCGGTTAATAAAAAAAAAAAAATTCAGATTGTTTTCTTTGTTTTAATACAATCAATATGAAACAAGGCTGGAGCCTGAGGACAGTGTAGTACAAGTACAACACCTGAAGTGTACTTGAAAATTTGAAAAAAAAAAAAAATCAATACATAATAAAAAATTCCTTAGTGATTCAAAGAGCTTACAGATCACATGGCTAGATCAGTTTCATGCAGCACTTAAAGTTTATTTGACTCATTTTACTTAACATCTTTTAGCTTTCACCGGCACATCAACATCAGAAGTAACATCCTGAGTGGCGGCCAACTTCAGGATGCGATTCAAGTTCTTGTGTGAGCCTTGAGCGCAGCTTTGTTTTATTTATACTCATTACAGAGAAAACTACGTTTATTTTCACTCTACATTGTAAAGTATGAAAATAAAGTTTACACAACCATCTCGCGGGCCGGATTTAACCCGCTTGCGGGCCGCATCCGGCCCGCGGGCCGCATGTTTGACACCCCTGACCTAGACTCTTCAGACCTGGACTAGATTATTCTACAATAACAGCCAAATCCACAAATGAGTTGGTAAAATGTGAAACCTTTAGTAGATTAGTGAGCGTCCAAAGAATGCAGCTTTCTTCAATGATGTATTGTAAGTTTGGATTATTATGCTGGCACACAGAGTTTATATTGGTCACTCAAGAAATAAAACATTTTATAATTAGAGCAGATTAAAGATGCAGGAAGTGGAAAAATTTGCTGGAATTAGCCTTTCCACATTAGAAACTAGAAAGGGAACCAATTCAGCTTTCTACAAAACAAACAACAATAAATGAATAAAATAAAACAGGAAGAATTAATAATTTTTTTTTCCAAATTAATGAGAAAAAAATGTAATAAAACATTTTTGGCCATGCTTGCAACCCTCTAAACTCACCATGCACTTTGCCTAATCTGCAATTACAATGTGGACATATGCCACCAGGGAGCTGCAGGTAATGTATAAATTAGCCCCAGTGGTGTGTGCACATGTGCTTTAAACCAATTTAATATTAGATTTTTGAAAACAGAACCACCTGTTGCAATATACAAAATAAATCATTACTAATAAATACATATTAACATTTTTTATTATTTTTGATTAATTAGGTATTGAAATAATTCAATGCAAGTAACTTGTGGCTATCAGCTTGAATAAGCGCACACATATTATAAAAGTTAAGCAACTGCAACTTTTGAGTTTTACTGTTTAATATTAAAATTCATGATACTTTGGATTATTCAAGAAGATGTTTCCAGCCAGTCAATGGGGACATTACAGCGTGGAAAGCAACGGAGTTGCAAAAGTCTGTAAAAATAAATAAATAAAACACCACACATGTGGTACTCAAAATTTTTGACAAGGTTGGCAGGTCAGTCTTTGGTCTTTGTCATGGTAGTAGTTGGAGTCTGACTGAGTGTGGGGTGGACAGGTGTCTTTAACAAACTCAGACAGATGCTACTAATTTAGATGAATAAGTGGAGTAGAGGTGGACTTTTTAAAGGCAGAGTAACAGGTCTTTGCTGATTGCCAGCTGTTCAAATGCAAATGTGCAGCAGTGCAATACAAGTAATTATTTAAAAATCATACCACTTGATTTACTGAATTTTATTTAAATGCTGTCTTTCATTTTGGGAATGTGAATTTCAGACCTCTCCATGATTTCTAAGTGTGAGAACTTATTTTCCTCACTGTATATTTACTTTTAACATAACTGTATATTACTCTTTACATTTTGGCAACTGGTTTAATGGAACCAGTTAACATAACATTCAACATTTCATTTCTTAGGGTCTAGACTCACCCACATAACAAAGTAAACATTCCAGTACAGTTCAGTTCATTATGCCAATCAGCAAAACATTAAATATGTAAGGAACCCAGCAGATTGCTACTAGTGTCCGTGTCTTTACAGCAATCCCCAGTTGTGTTGGTAAGGATGAACACTGTCCTTCCATGCTTGTTGGCGTGATATTAAATAATTCAAATCCATGTTTATATTTAAACTTCCCTGGAAGCATCAGCCCTTTGTATAGATATAATGGATGTATTGAAATGTTTTCAGTGTACAAATATTGGTTAAAGGGAAATCCTTGCTTTTGGCATTTATGCCGCAAAACATCCCTGAAAGTTTCTTTCTTTAGTGTTGTGATTGAAGGGTATTAGAGGTGCAGCTTATAGCTCATTGTAAAGATCTGCAACCCCTCTTTCACAGTTCACTGAAAATGTGCCATGGGCTGGGGAGCTTAGTTTAATTCAGCAGTATCAGATGACTGCAGAGATTTGAACTAACAAGCACTCAGAGCACTGGTGTAATTACCACACAACCTTCACATCCCACCATGTGATTCAGATTCACATAAATTCTTCTTTTTTGAATTTTATGTTTTACAGCTCGAACACCCATCAGCCTGCTGGCAGTGGCAGTTTCCTCCTAACTCACAAAAGTATAGGTTTTGAGTTAAAGCTATAAGGGCAAATCCACTAAACAAAACTTAAAGAGCAAGTCACCCCCAAATCACATTTTTTTTGCTGATAAACTATATAAAGGAGTGTCTAATCGTGCTACAGACACGTGTAGTCAATAATTTGGCACTTCAGTGCATCTTGGTTAAAATTCAAATATTCTGCCTAAAACTGGCAGCGTTGCGCCGTCGTCAGGGAAAAATTCTGCACTGTATTTGAATTTAAATCTGCCACCGCTATTGGCTAAGAGGTATGCTATGATGTCATCTGGTACGTTATGATGTCACAATGCCATTGTGAGCCTGTGTTTGTGTGTATTTGTTAGCGTCTCCGCCCTCTCGGTCTGCCAAGCAACAGCATTTTTTGCATTTTTCAAACATGAAGTGGGAGTGAAGTAAGTTTCTTGTAGGGGGTGACTTGCTCTTTAAAACATTTTTCATGCCTCTTAAAAACGTTCTAACATAGAATAGCTATAAATATTTCATGGAGATAAAAAAAATTTATTTAAAAAATGAAGTGGTTCTCTCACATTTGTCTTAAAACCACAGCCAATAACACCTTTTGTTCCTAAACCAACAACTGAACCATCCAGTTGTCAGTCTCACTGAACCGCCACACTTCTCTGGGCCCTCGATTCATTACACATTCGTGTATTTAGCAACAGAACACCACTGGTGTGAGAGGTTCTCCGCTCAATAATATCAGAGAAGGAGAAACAAACTGGAATATTTTAGGTTTAGGGAAGAAAAGCAGAAAAACTAAAATAATATGGTTGCATAAGTGTGTACACCGTCTTATAACTGGAGACATAGCTGTGTTCAGGAATAAGCATTCCCATTTTAAATCATGTTAAATAGGAGTAAGCATGCACCTGCCATCATTTGAAGTGCCTCTGATTAACCCCAAATTAAGCTGGCCTTTCATGATATTTTGTTAGTTTCATTCCACAGCAAAAGCCATGATCCACAGAGAGCTTCCAAAGCATCAGAGGGATCTCACTGCTAAAAGATCAGTCAGGAGAAGGTCCCAAAAGAATTTCCAAGGTATTAGATATACCATGGAACACAGTGGAAACAGTCATTATTAAGTGGAGAAAATATTGCACAACAGGGACATTACCAAGTACTGGACGTCTCTCTAAAATTGATGAATAGACTAGAAGAAAACAGGTTTGGGAGGCTACCAAGAGGCCTACAGCAAAATTAAAGGAGCTGCAGGAATATCTGGCAAGTACTGGCTGTGTGGTACATGTGACAACAATCTTCCAGATTCTTCATATCTCTGGGCTATGGGGTAGAGTGGCAAGACGAAAGCCTTTTCTTTCGAAGAAGAACATCCAAGCCAGGCTACATTTAGCAAAAACACATCTGAAGTCTCCCTAAACCATGTGGCAAAAATGGGCCATTCCCATCTGTACCAGGTCGGCCCGGGCCGGGTAGCGTAGGTTGTTTACATATCTGGGTGGCCTGGTATTTTTCCGGGCCAACCAAGGCTCATTCTCAACCCTCTTCTCGAGGGGGTCTGCTTCAGGCCGACCAGGGCCGACACACCCACTGCTGACAGCAAATTCACACCTTCCATTAGAGCAAGCCTCTGATTGGTGGGTAGAATCAGCCCATTCACACCTTCCATTAGAGCAAGCCTCTGATTGGTGGGTAGAATCAGCCCACATGGGCTTAAGACAAGGATGTGTGGAATCAACCGGGCCAGGCTGGGGCCGACTGGGGCTACCCGGCCCGGGCCGACCCGGTACAGATGGGAATGGCCCAAAAGTGTGATGGTCTGATGAAACCAAGATGGAGCTTTTTAGCCATAATTCCAAAGAATATGTTTGGCTCATAAATAATACCATCACCAATAGAACACCATACCCACAGTGAAGCATGGTGATGGTGGGACTGTTTTTCTTCAGCTGGAACTGGGGCCTTATAAAATAGATGGGATTCATAAAAGTTCCAAATACCAGTCAATATTGGCACAAACCTTGAGGCTTCTGCTAGAAAGCTGAACATGAGGAGGAACTTCATCTTTCAGCATGACAATGACCCAATGCAAAGATCCAAATCAACGAAGGAATGGCTTCACCAGAAGAAGGTTACAGTTTGGGAGTGGCCCAGCCAAAGCTCAGACCTGAATCTGATAGAAAATCTGTGGGGTGATCTGAAGAGGGCTGTGCACATGAGATGAACCTCACAATCTGATAGATTTGGAGTGTTTCTGCAGAGAAGAGTGGGCCAATTTTCCTAAATCATGTGTCATGCTGATAGACTCATACCCTAATAATAAATTAAAAAGGTGCTTCAGCAAAGTATTAGTTTAAAGGCACAGTGTGTGATATTTTTACCTGTTTACTATCAAATCCTGTGTTTCCAGTTCACAAACTTGTCCTTTTTCACTAATATTACTCATCAACATCAATTGTAAATATTCCTCTCAACTTCAAATTATACATTTTTATATACATAAACTGTGGTCGACCCTCCATGGTCATCCACCATCTTAAAATACAGTAGCTGTTTAGGGACATACGAGCTCCACGTTACCCATTTGGACTATGACTGTAACCTGAAAGAACCAGCAGAGGGCAGCAGTGCGCCCTGGAAGCATGGAGTCTGCTAATTCAACTAAGAAATAGAAAAGAATAGCTACACCATTGCTGAACTTGTTAGTTTGAATAAAAAAATTAAATCAAAAGACACAAATTTTGTCAGTTCGTCATCATGCCCAACACAAGGAAGCTGATATGTTCAGATCCCCGCCTGCTACGCCAGCCTCTGGTTAGTGTGTCTCTGACTCCCAAACTCACCTCAAGTTGTTCATCCGTCTTTTCCTGGTGCCAGAACTCCCGACCCGGTCCCAACGTGTCCGTTCCAAAGTCCTTCTACTCAAGTCTTCTCTCTTCCTGCAGCCTGCCGTCTCGCCCAACACGCTCCAGTGCTAGTCAGTGGCTAAATCAGCGTTGTTTACTTTATCTCCACAACACTTTACTAACAGCGATGTAGTTCGCCACGCGTTCCAGAGATGCTCCGACTCAGAGAGCTTCTTCTCAAACGTTACCTTTAGACTTGGGTCTCCTTTTGCTGGTAATCCGTGGGAGTTTACAGCACACACAGCGTCTCCCCGGCTCTAGCCATGGCTAACTAGTAGCTCGGTAGCTGGTGACGCCGATCTCCACCATGCCAGCCGTGAGCCATGATTAGCTGATAAGTCAACATTGCTTACTTGATGTCCACAGCGTGTCCCCGGCTCACCAACACTCCTTCACCCGTCGTAGTTGACGATCAGCCAGTGATCGCTCCATATCCATATAAGCTGGTAGTTGCAGCCATTTTGTTTACATCGAGCGGTGTGCTCCATGATCCACGTGAAACGGGTGTTGTGGGAAAGTATGTCCCCCTGAAATATTCTGTTTCCCTTAGGCAGTCAAGAGCAAATATTTCCAAATCCACAGAACTTATTGTCCATTATGAGGACTAAACCACCTCAAATAAAAGATGGTTAGACTGAGTGAAATTACATCCTTTTACATTACTTTCAAAAATGATAAATAAGTATCGTGTGCCGGGGTGAGTGTTCCTCTCATTTTTGTTCCATCTTTGAGCTGATGTGTTTCAGGAGAGGGAGGCTCCAGCTGCAGCTCATTAACAATCAGCGGGTCTAGCTATAAGAGGAGGAGGAGAACATATCTCGACGCCGGATGATTAACTACAACTTGGTAGTTCCAGCCCTTTGTGTCTCCAGGTTAACTCTAGTGATTTTTGGATTTTAGAACCCTTGTGGATATATTTGTGCTTACCTGTTCCCAGGATTTTTGTATCGTTTGTGGACCTTACCTTGACTCCTCAGGATCTCCTTGGACTTCTGAAGCTTCTGGAGCTTCTCTGGTTTTTCTGTGGCTCCTCTGATTGACTACTTGGACATTTCCACGATCCCGCGGGATTACTCACCTGTACCCCATAAATCTCCTGGATGCAGCTTTCACCGTTCTCCTCTCCTCCCTGCCGGCCCGCTCTCCTGGCGCCCCCTCTCCTGGACACCCCCTCTTGGATTCACCCCGGCACTCCACCTACCCTCCCCAATTCCTCAGCCCCCAGCTTCCCGTAAGTCTTTACTCTGCACCTTCCTAGTTTAGGCTTACCTTCTTGGACTCACCTGTTCCTCTGCTCTCCCCTCCTCAGACGCTGTGGTTCTGTTGCAATTCCCACTGGACCATATCCAGTGCGCCCTCAGTTCCTGATTTAAAAAAAAAAATTCTTTAATTTTTCTAATTGACTCGTGAATGGTGAATTCTGCATGTCTTGGTTTAAACTCGTCTCCAAAACCATGTCAGAATCATCCGGCCAAGCCGCTAACCCCGCAGATTCACCTCTTACCGATCAACTCAACAGGTTGTCTCAGCAGGAGCAAGTCCTGCCACTGCTTATGGAACAGCTTCAAGCCGCTAACAACCGTTTCCAGCAGCTGGAGTTCATGGTACGACAAGTACAACTCAGAATGTCCCAACCGCAGCCCCAGGCCCCCGCTGCGGAGCCTCCGCTCAACGCCCCCGTTCCTCCTGCAGTTCCCGGGCCGGCAGCAGCAGCCACCCCGGAATTCACCTATTCACCTATTTCCGTCCAGCCTCCTCACCCCCATCATCGATGTTCAGTGGTGAGTTTGATGACTGTTACAGTTTTCTGCTACAATGTCGGCTCGCTTTCGAGCGCTCACCAGCAGCCTTCATACATAGTAGGATTACTTTGTGGGAGAGCCCTAAGATGGGCTGAGGCAAAGAGTCACTGTGCTACTTTTCTGTCGGGACCTCTGGAGGACTTTTTGACTGATTTTAAATGAACTTTTGGCAGCACTGAGTCTGTTAAGGACATCAGTAAAAGACTGGAGTTTATCGCAGGGGCGGAGATCTGTTGCTGACATGTCTGTGGAGTTTAGAACCCTGGCGGCTCGGTCATCCTGGAATGAGGAAGCCCTCCTCGCTGCCTTCACTGAGTCACTCAATGACCGAGTTCGGAACCAGCTGGCACTGTGCCCAGAACCCCAGTCGCTGGAGGAACTCATCCGCCTGGCCATTTCTATTGAAAAACGCCAGCATGAACTGCGGTACCAGAACTCCAGTTACAGAACCTTCCCCACACCGGACTGTCACCATGAGTCGGGCACTCGGCCCTCCGCGGAGCCCACCACCATGGAGGAACCCATGCAGATGGGAAGGACACGCCTCAGCCAGGAGGAGAGGTCACATCGGATCAGGTCAGGTCTGTGTTTATATTGTGGGGAGCCAGGACACTTTGCTAGAGCCTGTCCGGCTCTGTTAAAAGGCAGAGCCCACCAGTAAAGACGGGACTACTGGTGGGCGGTAACTCTTCTTCTGCGAGCTCCCGCTGTGTACTTCAGTGTGTTGTGTTTTTTAACTCCGAGCAGTTTCCTATAGAAGCACTTGTTGACTCTGGTTGTGAGCAGTCCTTGTTGGACCCGGACTTAGTAAAGAGATGGAAGATCCCAACCATTCGGCTCCCTACTCCGCTTTCTGTGTCTTCCTTGGACGACCGGAACCTGTCAACCATTACTCACCAGACCATCCCGTTGCAGTTACGAGTGTCGGGTAACCACACGGAGGCTTTGGCTTTTTATGTGTTTCCCTCTCCTCAGTCACCTCTGGTCCTGGGACACTCATGGCTCTTCCTCCATAACCCCCACATGAACTGGGAGACTAACAGAGTTGAGGAATGGAGCTCCAGATGCTCACAGACCTGCCTCCGCTCAGCCTCACCCATTCTCCGCAGCCCTGCCGCTCCTCCAGCAGAAAGGATAGACCTGTCCTCTGTGCCACCGATCTACCATGACCTCAGCCTAGTCTTCAGCAAGGATCGGGCATCATCTCTCCTCCCACACAGGCCATTGGATTGCAGCGTAGATCTGCTGCCAGGGGCTCCTCTTCCCTCCAGCCGCCTTTACCACCTCTCTAAACCAGAGAGAGAGAGCATGGAGAGCTACATACAGGAGTCTCTGGCCGCCGGCCTAATCAGACCGTCCTCATCACCCCTAGGAGCAGGTTTCTTCTTTGTTCCGAAGAAGGAAGGAACACTCAGACCCTGTATTGACTACAGGGGTCTGAACCAGATTGCCGTTAAGAACAAATACTCGCTGCCTCTACTAGCATCTTCTTTTGAGCCCATTCAGGATGCCAGCATCTTCAGTCGCCTGGATCTCTGGAACGCTTACTGTCTGGTTCGAATTCACCAGGGAGACGAATGGAAGACCGCGTTTAAGACTCCCATCGGACATTTCGAATACTTGGTGATGCCCTTTGGTTTAACTAATGCACCAGCCATGTTCCAGTTCCTAGTGAACTCTGTTTTAGGAGACTTTCTAAATAAGTTTGTGACTGTTTATTTAGAGGATTTTTTTATATTTTCTAACTCCTTAGAGCAACACGTAAGACACGTTAGGGCCGTGTTACAGCGCCTCCTGGAGAACCACTTATATGTAAAGGCGGAGAAATGTGTGTTCCGCGTCCCCAAGGTGAAGTTCCTTGGTTTTATCATCGAGAGTGGGAGGCTATGGGCAGACACTGAGAAGGTCAGTGCAGTCAATGAGTGGCCCATTCCAATTTCTCAAAAGCAGTTACAAAGGTTCCTGGGCTTCGCCAACTTTTACAGGAGGTTTATAAGGATCTACAGCCAGACCGCCGCCCCGCTGACAAACCTGACCTCTGTTAATCACCCTGTTGTTTGGTCCCCAGAAGCCGAGGCTGCCTTCCAGACCTTAAAGAGGAAGTTCACTAACACCCCTGTGCTCCACAGACCTGATCGGCAGCGCCAGTTCACCCTTGAAGTAGACGCCTTCGACACCGGCGTTGGCGCTGTACTCTCTCAGGTATCTCCCACGGATAATAAACTTCATCCCTGTGCCTTTTTCTCTCGCCGTTTAAAGAGCAAGTCACCCCCTACCAGAGTCTAACTCCACTCCCACTTCATGTTTGAAAAATGCAACAAATGCTGTTGCCTGGCAGACCGAGAGGGCTGAGCCCCTAACAAATACACACACACACAGGCTCACGACAGCATTGTGACATCATAATGTACCAGTTTACATCATAGCATACCTCTTAGCCAATAGCAGTGGCAGATTTAAATTCAAATACATTGCAGAGTTTTTACCTGTCAACGACACAACACTGCCAGTTTTAGGCAGAATATTTAAATTTTAACTAAGATGCACTGCAGTGCCAAATTATTGACGACACGTGTCTGCAGCACGATTAGACACTCGTTTATTTAGTTTATCAGCAAAAAAACTGTTTATTTGGGGGTGACTTGCTCTTTAACTCCCGCAGAGAGCAGATATGACCTGGGTGACCGAGAGCTGCTGGCCGTAATGCTCGCTATTGAGGAGTGGAGACACTGGCTGGAGGGGGCAGAAACACCTTTCGTCATCTGGACTGACCACAAAAATCTGGTTTACCTGAGAGAAGCTAAGAGGCTTAATCCATAACAGTACAGGTGGTCTCTCTTCTCATATTTCAATTTCCAGATTTCTTACCGCCCTTGGTCTAAAAACACAAAACCAGACGCCCTCTCCAGGTTGTACCCTCCGGATCAGGAGGTTGAGCCCTCCCACCATTCTCCTCCAGCATGTGTGGTGGGAGGAGTCACGTGGGAGATCCGGGATCAGGTGCTGGAGGCTCTTAAAACTGACCCAGGTCCAGGTAAGGGTCTACCTGGCTGGCTTTATGTGCCACAAGGCTTAAGGGGCAAGGTCATCCATTGGGCACACACCGGCAGGTTTTCCCTGCACCCAGGTGCAGGTCGCATTATTGCCCTATTGAAACTGACTTTCTGGTGGCCTGCTATGTACAAGGACGTGAAGGACTACATCTCGGCATGCCACGTATGTGCCCAACAGAAGGGGGACCATCGGTCTCCAGCAGGCTTATTAAATCCCCTTCCTACTCCCTCACGTCCCTGGTCACACATAGCCTTAGATTTCGTCTGTGGGTTGCCTGATTCGCATGGTTTTTCCACCATCCTCACCATAGTGGACAGGTTTTTGAAGGCTTGCCACCTCGTACTCCTGAAGTCTCTCCCTTCCCCCTCTGTTACCGCTAAACTCCTCGTTAAGCATGTGTTCAGGTTGCACAGGATTCCAGAGGAGATTCTCTCAGATCGGGGACCTGAATTCATCTCCAAGTTATGGAAGGAGTTCGTCGAGGCTCTGGGGGCTAAGGTCTCCCTCACTTCCGGATATCACCCACAGACGAATGGACAATGTGAGTGCATGAACCAGGAGCTCAGGGCCATGCTGCGCTGCGTCTGCTCTTCACACCCATCCTCCTGGAGCTCCCACCTCGCCTGGGTGGAGTACGCTCTCAACTGCCATGTTTCAACCGCTACAGATCAGTCCCCATTTGAAGCCTTTCTTGGTTACCAGCCATCCCTGTTTCCCCAGCAGTCCTCGGCTCCATCTTCGGTCCCCCAGTGTCTCCAGGGTGCCAGACGGGCGTGGGCGTCCACCCGGGCCACTCTGGACAGGACGGCTGACAGGAACAAGCGGCTGGCGGACCGCTAGCGACTTCCGGCCCCGGATTACGCCCCAGGTCAGGAAGTATGGCTTTCGTCTAAGGACATCCCGCTGAAGGCCACCTCCCGTAACTTCACTCCCAGATTCATAGGCCCGTTTAAAATCCTGGAGGTCCCCACTCCCTCCACGGTTCGACTAGAGCTCCCACGCTCGCTCCGGATCCACCCGGTTTTTCATGTGTCCCTGGTCAAGCCTGTGGGTTCTAGTCCCCTCTGTCCTGTGCCGGCTTCCCCCCCACCTGCGAGGTACTACAAGGGGGGCCTCTTCTACACGGTTCGCAGGATCCTGGATTCCTGGCCCCGCGGCCGTGGCACCCAGTACCTGGTCGATTGGGAGGGTTACTGCCCGGAGGAGCATTACTGGGTCCCCCGTTCCTTTATTGAAGACCCGTCCCTGATCCGGGACTACGAGGCTGCATCTGCTGGGATGCCAGGAGGCGTCTGTTGGGGAAGGGGGGGGGGGGGGGGGTACTGTTGTGTGCCGGGGTGAGTGCTCCTCTCATTTTTGTTCCATCTGTGAGCAGATGTGTTTCAGGAGAGGGAGGCTCCAGCTGCAGCTCACTAACAATCAGCAGGTCCAGCTATAAGAGGAGGAGGAGAACACATCTCGACGCCGGATGATTAACTACAACTTGGTAGTTCCAGCCCTTTGTGTCTCCAGGTTAACTCTAGTGATTTTTGGATTTTAGAACCCTTGTGGATATACTTGTGCTTACCTGTTCCCAGGAGTTTTGTAACGTTTGTGGACCTTACCTTGACTCCTCAGGATCTTCTTGGACTTCTGAAGCTTCTGGAGCTTCTCTGGTTTTCCTGTGGCTCCTCTGACTACTTGGGCATTTCCACGATCCTGCGGGATTACTCACCTGTGCCCCATAAATCTCCTGGACGCAGCATTCACCTTTCTCCTCTCTGCCAGCCCACTCTCCTGGCGCCCCCTCTCCTGGACACCCCCTCTTGGATTCACCCCGGCACTCCACCTACCCTCCCCAATTCCTCAGCCCCCAGCTTCCCGTAAGACTGTACTCTTTACCTTCCTAGTTTAGACTTACCTTCTTGGACTCACCTGTTCCTCTGCTCTCCCCTCTTCAGATGCTCTGGTTCTGTTGCAATTCCTACTGGACCATATCCAGTGCGCCCTCAGTTCCTGATTTTTTAAAAATAAAATTCTTTAATTTTTCTAATTGACTCATGAGTGGTGAATTCTGCATGTCTTGGGTTAAACTCGTCCCCAAAACCATGCCAATAAGCTTCTTGCAAAAGAGTGAACAAGAATGTTTTACTGCATCTTTTTTTTATTGTTTTTAGGAGGAAATATAGATAAGAAATCACAAGCATAACATTATTACTTTACATTACATCAGTTTCCCATAAAAGTTGATCACAAATGTTTTGACAATAGCCAGAAGTGCGATCTCCTGACACAGGGGGACAGAATATTTCATGGGAACACAATTTCTCACAACACCTGACCTCCTGGCTGACGTCAGCCCTCCTCCATGTGTGAACTGTGACTGCTTCAATAATAGAACTAGCTTGCTTCCTTCAGGACTGGTAGGTTGATAAAATAGTCATAATTATAAATGCTTTTTTAAAGAGGTTGAGAAGCTTGTTTTAAGCTTTGTGTGGTTTAGACTACACAGGTTGGAAATCCATTATACAGTCAAACTCATGAGTGAGCCACCATAGCTGCAATACCTTCTCTGAACTGCATGGCGCTAAAGAGTCACATTTTTTTCATCATGATTTCAATAGGTTTCACACACGGGGCCTTTAAGGGTGTGCACACTTATACATCCACATCATTTTAGTTTTTTAGGTTTTCTTTCCTCCACTTAAAGGATCTCAGTTATTTATTAGTTTATTTTTTCAATTTAGTGGTACAGCTTATAGGACACAATAAAGGTGGTTAAAGTTCCGAAATGATTTATCTTTGTCTCATGTTAGTACAGCACAGGAACCTGACATTTTACCTCGGGTGTGCAGGCTTTTTAGCCTAGTGAACTAGACCAAATTCTTGCTTTGCAAAGAATGGTCTAGGCATGCTCCATTGGAACCTCAGCAGCTCCTACCAGGACTCTGGCTAGCCAATCACAGCTCTCTAGAGGGGTTTCAAACACATAAAGAGCTGTGATTGGTCCATAATGGTGGGCCAATCATTATGCTCTATCTGCTTAGTGAACAAATCACAGAGCTTTATCCACTTTGTGGGCCAATCAGGGCACTCTATACGCCTGGCGGGTGGGATGATGCAACAGAGTGAAACAAGAGTATGTCACATTCTTTGTCCAGTGGAATGCGGAGATCATTTGAGAGACGACGGTAGAACCCGCCCCACAACCGAGAGCCGTCAATGGAGCATGGCCAGACTAAATAATACATTTATTTAGTCTGGCTTGCCAGGCTACAGGCTTTTGATATTCACTGTAGAAAACTGGTGTTTAGAACTCTCGTTTCCTCTGGCAATACGCGTTCGGGGGAGAGATCTGTGACCTTGTATGTATTTAAACGCTAGCTTGTTTAGCGGATTTGCCATTGCAGCTTTAACTTGGCGACGGTGGCACAGGAGTTAAGTGCTCGCCCCGTAATCGGAATGTTGCAGTTTCGAGCCCCGCTTAGTCTGTCGCTGTCATTGTGTCCTTGGGCAAGACACTTAACCCATCTTGCCTGCTGGTCATGGTCGGAGGGACCGGTGGCGCCTGTGCTCGGCAGCCTCGCCTCTGTCAGTGCACCCCAGGGCAGCTGTGGCTACATTGTAGCTCATCCCCATCAGCGTGTGAATGGGTGAATGACTGACTGTGTTGTAAAGCGCCTTGGGGGGTTCCAGGACTCTAGAAGGTGCTATATCAAATACAGGCCATTTACCATTTAGCATCATTTAGTTTATATATTTATCACACAAGCACATGATTATATTTTTATTTAGTTTGGTACCTAAAAAGGTTGTATGGACGCAGGTCTGATAATTAAACTATTTCTGGTTTACTTCCAACATCTCTGTGTTACAGGTGGTGTCGTTTATCGCGCTGGGCTTGATGTCCATAATGATTCCTCAGTGCTCAGTGTTTGAGGCTCTGGTGGCTGTGTGTGTGTTCTTGGGGCTCTGTGATGGATGCTTTCTCACCATGATGGCTCCCATAGCTTTTGAGCTAGTTGGGCCCATGCAGGCGTCACAGGCCATTGGTTACCTCCTTGGTCTCATGTCTCTCCCTATGACAGCTGGTCCACCCATTGCTGGTAAGTGTGTCATGAGTGAACATTGATGCGCCTTAAGTACTATTCTGTTTGCAGTTTTGTCAGAATTGGTGTCTGTATTGCTTAGAAAATAACATAAAAATTACACAATAATGGGCTCGACACACTGGCGGCAACAAACGACTGTGATCAACTAAACTTTTTGCTATCGTTTTGATAACCTGACACACGGGAGGCGGCAGTGGCCAGTGGCAAAAGTCAAGGCAAGGCAACTTTATTTGTATAGCACCTTACAACAGTATAAAACCGACCAAAGTGCTTCACAGAAATTAAAACATTAAAAAACAATACATAACATAAAAATGCATAAAAACTCAAGCTTAAGAATGAACTAAAAAGCCAGTGATGCGCTCTGTTCCAGGGCGAATAGCAAGACTTCTGTTGTTCTGAATGACCGTCAGATTGGAGGGAATATTGGGTCATTAAAGCAGTTCAGAGTTTAAAAAGTGGCAGATATGAAGTCTCAAGAGGTTTTGCTAGAGTTAAGTGAAGTCTTATATCTGACTTTACTGTATAAAAAAGAAAAGTACATGAATGGGTTCATCCCATATTACAAACAGAAAAAGAAACAGTGAATATGAGATCACGCCAACAGCCTTTTTGTGAAGATCTCAAAATTCTTTTGTGTAAATGTTGTAAAGCTCTTGGAAATCCGACACAGCAAGCCCAGAGATGCATTCTGTCTGCTCATTGGTCAGTCAACGAGACTTCTGCTGATTGGTCCTCCATTGATGAAAAGTAGAAAATTTTCTACTTTCTAAGATCGAGTTGCTAGCTCTCCTATGCAAGACACATGCAGTTGTGCACAATGTCACGTGCACGATTTTCGAGTGTCACTTAGCAGGAGGGAGACCCACGGTTATCGCTTTGTTCCGCATGTCTCATCAAAAATGAACGGAGGAGAGGCGATGTCACCTCCCGTGTGTCGAGCCCGTAAAATATGTGATTATTTTGGGAATTGTGTGATATGACTTTTTAAAGTGGTACACCGGCAGAGACCAAAATGGCTAGAAATGGAAGAGTCAGGTGTATCGTAACCATGGTAACTCTGATGAGCAATGGGCATCAGCTTTAACATTTCTGATCTTGGTATTTCTTACATTTCTTTTACAGTTTACTCAACATTGTTCTTTCAGGTCTTTTGTAGCATCAGCTGACCTATTTGAACTATTGTGGGCTGACACACGGGAGACGGCATCGCCTCTCCTCCATTCATTTTCAATGAGACATGCGCGAGTCAGCGACAAAGCGATAATCGCGGGTCTCCCTCCTACTAAGAGAAACGCGAAAAACGTGCTTCTGAAATTTTGCACTCGTGCACGTGTCGTGCACATGCGACCCAGCGACGCGATCCCAGAAAGTTGAAATATTTTCAACTTTTCATCGCTGTCGCTCCGATGAGGACCAATCAACGGAGGTTTCATTCACTGACCAATGAACGGACAGGATGCTCCGTACATCTCCATGCAAACATGAAGGAGAAGTTGATTATTATTATGTTTTATATACTAAAATCAGGAGTAAGATTTCACATAACTCTAGCAGCATCTTGTGAAACATCATATCTACCACTTTTTTAACTCTGAACCGCTTAAATAACCTTAATTCCCTCCAACCTGACACAGCTAAACAAAACAACGGAAGTTTAGATTTTGCCATGGAACAGAACGCGTAGACGGCTTTGCCGCTGCCGCAGATGGCCTCCCGTCGTCGTCTTTCTCCGCTTATCCGGGTCCGGGTCGCTGGGGCAGCATCCCAACTAAGGAGCTCCAGACCATCCTCTCCCCGGCCACCTCCACCAGATTCTCCGGCAGGACCCCAAGGCGTTCCCGGACCAGATTGGAGATGTAACCTCTCCAACGTGTCCTGGGTCGACCCGGGTGCCTCCTGCCGGCAGGACATGCCCGAAACACCTCCCCAGGGAGGCGTCCAGGAGGCATCCTGACCAGATGCCCAAACCACCTCAACTGACTCCTCTCGATCCGGAGGAGCAGCGGTTCTACTCCGAGTCCCTCCCCTAATGTCCGAGCTCCTCACCCTATCTCTAAGGCTGAGCCCGGCCACCCTACGGAGGAAACTCGGTCATTACCCAAAGCTCATGACCATAGGTGAGGATTGGGACGTAGATCTACCGGTAAATCGAGAGCCTGGCTTTCTGGCTCAGCTCCCTCTTCACCACGACAGATCGGCTCAGCGTCTAATCCGCCTGTCGATCTCCCGATCCCTCCTACCCTCACTCGTGAACAAGACCCAGAGATACTTAAACTCCTCCACTTGAGGTAGGACCTCTCTCCCAACCCAGAGTTGGCAAGCCACCCTTTTCTGGTCGAGAACCATGGTCTCAGATTTGGAGGTGCTGATCCTCATCCCAGCCACTTCACACTCGGCCGCGAACCTACCCAGCAAGAGCTGAAGGTCAGAGCTGGATGAAGCTAGGAGGACCACATCATCCACAAAAAGCAGAGACGAGATTATCCTGCCACCAAACTCGACACACTCCACACCACGCATTGAAGCCCCCCAGCAGGACAATGGAGTCACCTGATGGAGCACTATCTAGCACTCGTCCCAGGGTCTCCAAAAAGGGTGGGTACTCTGAACTGATATTTGGCCCATAAGCACAAACAACAGTCAGGACCCGTTCCCCGACCCGAAGGCGCAGGGAAGCTACCCTCTCGTCCCCCAGGGTAAACCCCAACACACAGGCAGAGAGTCTTGGGGCTAACAAAAAGCCAACCCCAGCCTTCCGCCTCTCACTCGGAACAACTCCAGCAAAGGAGAATGTCCAACCCCTCTCAAGGACTTGAGTTCCAGAGCCAATGCTATGTGTCGAGGTGAGTCTGACTATATCTAGCCGGTACCGCTCAACCTCTGCCACAAGCTCCTGCTCCTTCCCTGCCAGCGAGGTGACATTCCATGTCCCAAAAATCAGTTTCCTTGTCCGGGGATCGGACCGCCAAGGCTCCCGCCTCGGTCTAGAATTTCGCTGATCGCGGTCGTTTGTCGCCTCCCGTATGTCGAGCCCCTTAGATGTGGAGTTGTAGTTGTAGCATTTACCATATTTCATGATTATGCAAAGCCTTATGGGCTCGACACACGGGAGGCGACATCGCCTCTTCTCCAATGAGACATGCGCGAAAAAGCGATAATCACGGGCCTCCCCCCCCCTACTAAGCGAAACGCGAAAAACGTGTGTGTGAAATTTTGCTCTCGTGCATGTGTCGTGCACAGGCGACCCTGCAACGCGATCCCAGAAAGTTGAAATATTTTCAACTTTTCATCGCTGTCGCTCGGACGAGGACCAATCAACGAAGGTTTCATTCACTGACCAATGAGCGGACAGGATGAGCCCTTTAGCTTTCAAAACAGAATTAAAAACGTTTTTTTTATAAACAATCTAGTTTTTGTTTGTGATTAAATTCTTGGAAACTACATAATAGTGCCAATTAGTAACCAAACTCCGTGGGGACAGAACATGAAAGGTACAAAATCGTTCGTCCCATTCGAAATGGAGGAATGTGTCCTTAGTGTCGGTGAAAATGTTTGAAAAGTGGCAGCTGTTAGAAAATGGTAAAAATTTCTTGTTTCAGAAAGTGTTTCAGGCTTGAACAAGGAACAAAATCAAGCGTAGATGGGTAAAATAACATAAATGTCCTCATCTTGTTTTGCTTTGCAGGAATTCTCCACGATCACTTTGGAGATTATACGGTAGCGTTCTCCCTGGCAGGGGTACCTCCTATGGTTGGGGGTGTGGTGCTGTTTTTTGTTCCCTTGATACACCGCAGGCTTCAGCGAGGCCACGCATTGCCGGAGGAGACATCCACCACTGCCCACATGTTGCCCAGCACCCCACCAGCCGAGGAGCCGAGGAGCTGTTCCAACGGAGACATCCTGCCTGGTTACACCGACGTAGAGACCCACATCTGAGTCACATCCTACCAAGGTTCCTGTCCGCTCTTACACGTGAGTCTTCAATAAATCTGTCCGCTTCTTGTTTCACATATTCTGTTTTCTTTTGTTGTTGTGTTTTTTTGTTAGGGATTCAACCCACCAGCACTTTTCACATCCGTAGATCGCCTGCCTCTCTAACAGAAGTCTCAGCTATGGGCTTCCTGTTACCTTAAATCTGTCACCCTTCCAAATCCCTGCTGGCTGTTTGCTTTTCCGTGCAATGAGAAGGTGAGAAGGCAACTCTAACTAAAGAGGGTAAAAAGAAGGAGCTTCAGTGTTGGATGATGGAGGAGGAAAAGCACACCATTCTCTCATCTAGGAGCATTTTATCGCTGGGAGTCTGTGGAAACAGAAAAAAAAGACTGAATGACGGCATTAATCTTTCTACCAGAGCGTTGAATCTGCTTAGCTCTTTGATTTTAAGTCAGCTCAATGCTAAGATGAAGAGGCATAAAAAGTGAGATGTAGTAAAGGGAAAAGTTCAAATGTTCTTTTATCTAGTACCTCATACATGTAGGTTTTTATTACATTAGCCTATGTTACTTAAACAGTCTTTTCCTCTTACAAGCAGGATTTATGCACTCAGCTTTCTTCTATTGCATGTGCTTTCTGCTGACAGCTCCAACAAAAACACGGACATCTCTTTGTAAACGCATCTTCTTTTAAATGTGTCCTCAAATAGATGAGTCGCCAGATTCAATCAGCTCAGCGGGATTCAGATCCTGATTACATTCCCAGTCAGGGTCAGAAACCTCAACAGGGGGACTTTTATCTCTCTGCCTTCAAGGCAGACAGATGTGTGATTGTAGCAGCAGATGATTTTACAGCACGCTTCATCTTTTTATTGTGTTTTAGAAACTTTTTGGTCAATTTTTTTGCTATATGTGAGTATAAAGATACATTTCTGATGGATGAATGAATGAATAGCTGACGCAAGATCCTTCTCATCAGTCTGAAAAATGTTTTTAGTTTTCACAATCAGCAAAAAGTTATTTTTGCATTTTAAAGTTACTGCAACAAAACAAACAAACAAAAAAAAACCCAACAGATTTCTACTATGTTTGCTAATTGTAGCTAAAATATTTGGAATAGTTGTTATATTAAGCGTAATCACTGTTAGTTTTTTATCAATTACAAAAAAGCCAAATATTTCTACTGTTTTAGTTTAAACTGTTCCTTCATTCAAGTGCTTGTGTGTGTGTGTGTGTGTGTGTGTGTGTGTGTGTGTGTGTTTCTGCGATTCGTTGACAGAGATGATTTAGCCACAATATAAAACCATCACTAAGACAGCAAATATCAGATTACAGAAGGATCTTGAACAGAGTTACCTGTCAGTCCTTGAAACAGAGTTCTGCTTTGTCTGCCTTATGGCATGACTCCAGTAAGCCGTAGTGTGCGTGGGTCACAAGTAGGGGAGGAGCTTGTGAAATAGTGACTGGGCTTAAAGCTTCACAGGAGGAGTAAAGTCTGGTCACGTGAAGAGCTACACGCTCACCTTACTCGCTGCTGTAAGATGTTGGAACATCCATAGCAGCTCTATAAAAAGAAAAAAGCATTTCTGTCCAGCATGTTGTTAGTGAGCAGATGAGACGATCAAATCTGGCACGGTCCGAAGGAGCAGTGCCACCTTGCATTTGGCTGGTTCTGTGATTGTTGTCGAGCTGACATGGCAGCAGGTTAGGAAGAAGCCAGCTGAAGCCTGATTTGATCATTTGCTGTGATTCTGTGGTCCAATTATTTTGGTGTTCTTTACACTGATGCTTCAGTGACGTGAGTCACGTGTGGTGACCTCTCACCACACATAAAAAAGTTTAAGGACCTTTTGGTTTTTGTTCCGTCATCTGAATGTGATCAAGTAATTGATTAGCTTGGACCCCCATTTTGAATTAGACAACACTATAAAGATAAAGCTGGGCACAAAACACCCAACCTGGTGGGTTTTATTTGCATGAGGGGATGATTGCAATATGATGTAGGCAGTTTAAAAGCCTAGATTGATGAACCTATGTACCCTGTTGACGTTACTGAGACTAGATCTGCCAAACGGCCCTCATCAGGCCCATTCTTAGATCATCCAATCAATTAGCTGCTTTTTCCTTTAGCCTTGTCTGAGGGGACCAATCTCTTCTCAGGCTCTATGGATACTAAACATCATAGCCTTGTTGAGATTTCTTTGTAATTTATTTTTTAAAATAAACATTCGGACCACCTCTTTCTGCACCCTGAGGTTACATGTTCTCCTGAACTTTGGAGATCCTTTATGTGAAGCAAAGATGAACGAGTTGGATTGTGTTTGACTGAACTGGAAGGCTCAAGAAGAAAAAGGGAAGGCCCTGGTGTCGTCAGGTTTTCCTTTTCTTCTCTGCTTTCGCCACCGTAATTCAGACTGTTTCTGTTTTATAGCAGCTCAGAGCCCAAGAGCTGCACAAACCTCACTGCTGACTGCAGCTGGGAGCTCTGCTATGCAGAAAACACTTCTAACATATACCTCAGTAATCGAATACTCCTCAGCAGTCCAATTCAGCACGCTCTTCTTTCTTGATTCCTCATCCTTTTTTTTAACTGTGACATTTGACACATACCTAGTGTCAGTCTGACTTGATTCCTTTAAAATCTCTTTAAACCGTAGGAAATGTCTCACTACTTTAGTATTCACAACTATTTGGATATTTTGTTTAGTTTGTCCACCCTTTAATGTGTTTATTTCTCATCTTGTACCCTGAATGGTCAGAATTTTTGCCATTTGTTCTAAAGAAAGTCTTTCCATGTTTGCACGGTGAGAAAAGCTGAAATCTTAGTGGAAACAGGAGATTGTAAACAGTGGATCTGCATGTGAAAAGTCTAAACCATAGGCCTCTAGTTTGACTAAGGGTTTGGTAGCTTTTCCTGCCAGTGCAACGCGTGTTTGCACCTTTTGCTAATAAAATATGAGTTTTTGTTTTGCCCGTCTACCAGCCGTATAAGCTATGCAATTCATACCGAGTTTAAATCCCAAACTGGAACATTTGTTCCAAATTTTATAACAGTTGCTTAGATAAACCTGCAGAAATTCCAATAATTAGCATCAGTTTAAAAAAAAAAAAAAAGATGTTTTTAAGTACGCCTTTTAGGCGAAACAAACAGCATACGTCCATGTGTAAATAGATTTATAGGGGCTGAATAAAGAAGCATTATATTGTCCTTTTGAGCGGCACTAAGTAAAAAAAATCTGTTACAATGAAAATGTCGCACTGGTTTATGACTGCAATCAAGCTAGAGGCCTATGTCAGTGAACTCATGGGGTTTATGAGTTTTAAAGAAACTGTTGAAGAGCCTCTCGGAGAAGTTGTGTGTTTGGGTAACGCCAGCGATGGACCTGTCTGCACAAAGTTAGATGTACAGATTCAAGTATGAGTATGCAGTAATACGACTGCAGCCCTTTTCATGTTCCTTTGTTGGTCAGCAGCTCACAGCACTGTACAGACATCAGAGCTGCCTTACATTAACTCACCAGTAGCAGGAGATTCATCTGAGCAGTGGAAAGACATTTGTTTCCAGATGGATTTTTTTTATAGCTCATCCTTTTGTTTAATGGCAGTATTAACATTATCTTCCCCTCAGTTTTTGCCTGGTGCTCGCTGTTATTAGCTACTGTAGATTTCAAAATAGAAAAACAGCAGTTTTGGTATAATTTACAGTTTTTTTTTAAATTATAAATCATTTGTTGTTTTTTTATTTGTTGGTGTTTTTAGAAAAACTACTGGCATGAGAGCCGTTTTAAATGAAAGGTCGTGCTTATTGGTGAAGGAATGAAATGAAGAATGACAGAATGCATGTGGGTGGTTGTAGGGTGTTTGTGTAATCAGTGTTTGGGCTCGCCAAGGTTCTTTTTTTTTACATCTATGGAGCATTTCTGTGCTCTCCTTCCTGTGACTGCTGAAGTCTGAACTTGTCAGACTCTAGATGATAAATGCTCACTTTCAGTTTGCATCTGTCTTCTGCAGCAGACAGAGCTGTTACCAGGAGCAGCTATAGACTCTTTAGATCCTACCTAAATGTGCTACTAACACTACCACTGCTACTTTTAAGACTTTTTATAGTCACAAGGTTTTATTTTCTTCATAAATGTTGAATTTCTAGTCATTTCTTTCCTGATTTTTCTCTCTTCTGCTGCTTGAGACACGTGACACAAACAGTATGCAGGTCAAAGCCTCAGCGGGGCACATGGGAGGTGAATTTCAAACGCTTTCTGACATGTGACTAAACAAAATCAGCCTGGAGTGCAATCCTCAGCTGTAACAGTATTTTTGAAGTCCACACAGAACAGGCCGGTAAAACAATTAAGTGTTGAAACTGCATGCTCTTTCTTAACAGAATGGTCGTTTCTGCTGATTATAAAACCCCTCAAATATATTTTTAGCACCTGTGCCATTCCTTTGTGCTCCTCTGACCTTTGTCTGCTTATTAACTGCTGTGCTTTTTCACAAACTGTATGTGAAACCTGATAGCTGAAGGGTCTGATTGTTAGAAATCTGAGCCATTAATCTCAAGACCTCATAGATTAGGAGACTTTCAGCAAAAATACGTTGTAGTGCTTTTGCCAAGGCAGATATCATTTATCATTGTGAAGGACGGATTTGTAACTTGGTTTCTACTTTAGAAAAGTAGCTTTCATGTATATTTTAATGTCATTTTTACAGGTGTTGTTGTTTAAATGCTGGTCGTATATTCATGGTCCTACAACAACATTCAGCCCAGGCCTTTCTGAAGCCTTACATGGTGAAATATGCACATAATTTCTGTACAGCAATTCTTAGCTTTCCTTTTCTAATCTCCTTCAAGTTGCTGCAACTAAATCTCCTCCGCCTCTCTGATCGTCCTAAATCTGCAGGCTTTTTGTCTTACTCAAGCTCTAACTGCTGGTTTATTCAGTGCACAGCGTGTTCTAACAAGACCAGTGCCATCACTAGTTCCGAAATGAAATCGTGCTGCTAGAGAAAAGTTTATAATATTTTTTGTTTGCTATAATTTTAAACTTTGTGTCAAAAAAATGTAAAATCTTTTCTAATAAACCTGCAATAAAGCTGTTGCCATTCATGCCTGTGTCCTCAGATATCTTCCAGTGTTTACAGATGTGGAGATTTTCTAAAGGAAACCCAAGCTTCAACACTTGTTGAGCGACACAGCAAATGTGCTTTCAGATGTATAATCTGCTCATTATCACCACAGCAACATGGCCGAGTTCAGTCAGGCATTAAGTCCTCTCTAGACTTCTCATTCCCTTCATGGTTTCACACCCAGGCGCCCAATCACTCTGAGCCATAAAGAGCATGCTCAACTGGATCCTCTCCTTGCACACACAGGGAACCATTGTGTACGAGCCACAAGTGGAGGCTAAATCAGATTCTGGGCCAGAGACACTCTTCTGTAATTTTTAAAGGACAAATATAAACACAGTAATGATAAGTAATCGCTTTATGCTGTCAAACATCAGCTGTAAAGCTCTCTATTATACCATGAATTGGTTCTACTAATGCAGTGAAGTCATTTTTTTTAAACTTTTCTACTTTGAAGATAATGTGATTATACCTAACCACGCTGTCTGCCAGCTGTAGCTCATTAACGTTTATGAGGATGAACTCACTGTGGATGATTAAAAAAGGGTAACAAAGCGTAAAGAACAATCGAGTGGATCACAAATGTTATGCTCCTGACCAAATCATTTTAAATGGTTCTTTTGTGACGTTTCAGATCCATGAGAACTGTTCCTGATTTCACTTCCTTCTTGTTCTATTTTGTCTAGTCTTAGCCCTTAAGCTAGCTGCTATTGGAAGGGTGATCTCAGCATCAGCCAATCATGAAGAGCTTAAATGTACGCCCACCCATGGTGGGCACCCCGTGGGTATATAAGTGGAGCCACTTCACTGTTCGCCTCCGCTATCTCTTCAGGCCAAGCTTTAGAGCTATCTTTAAAGAGCATTATCCAAGAGCAAATTATCCTACTTACCAAGCATGTACAGTGACGTGAAGACCTGCCCGGCCTGCCAGACGGGCTTCATCTCCAGCGGTGACCTTCACGCCAAATGTGAGGTCTGTCTCGGGGCTCTTCACACTGGCCTGGCCCAGACCCCCCAGTTCTCGTACCCGTTTTGTGCCATCTGCCCGTAGCTGAAAGGGTCGAGTACTTCACCTCTGCCGCCAACGAGGAATTTCCGGTGGCTGACACTCACGTACTCACTGGACAAAGCCTTATTACAGTGCTTCAATGTCGGTCAGGAGCCGGCTGGCTCCAACCGGCTGGAAGATGACAACGACCTTGAGGAGTATGACGAGGCTGGCTGCCATAGCCCTTATTCCCTCCTGGAAAACACGGAGGTAGCCTCCCTCAGCAATTTCCTCTGCTCCATTGCCTTCATGCTCCTCCCTGCCAGCAGTCAGACCACTGCTCCAGGAGCTACCTGCCATCATCTCCGCGGCTGCGGTCCGCAAGGGGCTAGCCATCCCAGAACCGGCTCCACCTGATTTGGCGGGAAGTTTTGGGGCCACACAAACACGCTGTCCAGACCCCGTCCGGCCGCGCTTCCCAGCTGCCATGAGCTGCTGGTCCGCCGCTTTTTCCGAGCCTGCCAAGCTCAAAGCACCAGTCTCCACATATGTGCCCATAACAAAAGTTGAAGGCTTCTCTGACCAGGGCTGTCTAACCATTCCTCCACTGGAGCCAGACCTGGCCTCGCTGTTTGGTGCCAAGAACCACCTCGCTGGCCAGCGAGCAGTTTCCGCTTCCAAACACGATTAGCTCCTGGCACGGCTCACCGACCGTGCACACCAGTGCGCCTTCCAAACCGCCGCTGCAGGAAATAACATCGCCCTTCTTGCCTTTGGCGTCTCCAAAATGGTGGAACAGCTCGACGCTCCTGATGAGTCAAAAAAAAAAACATCATTAGCAAGACTGCTGATGCCATTCTCAATCTGTGTGCTGCTGTACTCACCGGTTCTGCTCGCATTGCTGCTAGGCAGACCCTCATCCAGCGGGCCTTGTGGCTCAAGGCCCTGCCCTCCATTCCCGAACACCTGCACAGAGAAATGTTGGAAGGCCCCATCACCTCTGACGTTCTGTTTGGTCCCCATATTAGGAGCGCCATCGAGAGAGCTCAAAAGACAGCTGAACTGTCAGCCACGGTGCGAGACCTGGTCCGCCCCCGGTCCACCTCTCACTCTAGCCATTCCTCCAGTGGATGGGACGAACACCGAGGCCAGCGGGGTCATTTCAAATGCCCAGCTGCACCACCCGCCTCTCAGAACCGGCCTCCCGCTTCGGCTCCACCTCAGTGGGACCAGAAATCTGACAACCAACGGTTCCGAAATAACCAGCAAATGTCATCCTGGCCTTCTCAGTCACAAGTACCTCGCCGAAAGCAACCAAGAAATTGACTCGTTGGGGGAATGTG
This sequence comes from Nothobranchius furzeri, assembly GCF_043380555.1. Lineage (NCBI taxonomy): Eukaryota > Metazoa > Chordata > Actinopteri > Cyprinodontiformes > Nothobranchiidae > Nothobranchius > Nothobranchius furzeri. Next base: position 88,929,687 of record NC_091741.1, read on the forward strand.
TGTGTTAATGACTGTAATGTTAACTCTGGCTGATGTTGGTTTTGAAATAAAACCCAAAACCTTACATTGAGCAAAATCCTACAGTCCTCTGCAGAATCTTCTGCCGAATCCTGACACGTTCCCCACACCAAGCACTGCGAAACACCTGCATGTTCACGCAGTCAATCACATGACACCCCACAGCCAG